>NC_038043.1:29669376-29750658 GCF_002211085.1 Panicum hallii | reverse complement strand
CATCATTGTCTGCATGATGACCAGCATATTGGCACAGATTGATTGAACGTTTGTGCATACTGCAATATCGTACTGGAGCCCTAAGTAAGTGCCAAGAATTCATTTAACTTCCGCTCCAGTAACCCTTCAGGGATATAATGTGCCCTAAAGCAGTTCGAAATTCTTCCCAGGAATGACGTGTCCCGCGGGCTGCATGGTACAAAAATTATCCCACCATATGCGAGCAGCACCGCGCAGCTGCTGAGCAGCAAAAGAAGCTTTGCTTGAGTCCGCACAAGGTATAGTCAAGAGGGCGAACTTGGACTCAATGATTGAAGCCAGGCATCAGCGTCCAGAGGTTCTTCAGCTTTACTGAAGAACGGGGGTTGAGTGCTAAGGAAATCCTGATAGCTGGCCACTGGAGGGGGAAGGTCGTCACGACCTCCACGGAACTGTTGACGCTGCTGGTTTTGTTGGGCTTGTACCAGCAGATTAAGAAGCTCCGTCTGCCGTGCCATCACCTCAGCTAGATTGGGAGGTGGTGGGGGCGGCTGTTGAGAACCACTAGCTCGCTCTGCCCGCTCCGTCTGCCGTGCCATCACCTCAGCTAGATTGGGAGGTGGTGGGGCGGCTGTTGAACCACTAGCTCGCTCTGCCGGAAACCTTCCGGGGTTCCACGTGTGGCTCCCACCATCTGAAATAAAGGAGACGTCCGTTAACATTCACATAATCTTACTCCTAGTTTCAGAAAATGCATCATCCATATATACTATGCACATATTCCATTCAATCTTCTCATATCAATATATTAAGATAAAGATTGGAGAGATAAAAACATGAAACTTATATTACAACATGGATACAAGGGTTTTTCTCATTACGTAGCTTATAGAATCCACCTACCGGCCATCTATATTACATCAAATGGCACTAGATCTAAACAAGCTACACCATAACTAGAGCACCTCACTCTTCGCAGAGTACAACTAAAAGAAAGTCGACGATTCGACAACTAGAAATCGTTGAAGTTGCCTATGGAAGACTGACTACCAGAAGAAGAATGGTGGGGACTAAGAATAGGATCACCATGCTCAGAATCAAGTTCTGAGACTCCTTCAATCTCCTCTGGATCTTCTTCTTCAGCCTCAAGTACTGCAGGTGCAACGGGAGGGATCGGTGGTTGCTGCAGTTCTTTGATTTGAGCTTGAGCATCATCAACCGCAAGTATCAGATCATGGATTTGTGCCTGTAGAAATTCAATAACAGTATCACGCTGAGTGATTATGTGATCACTCTCATTGATCTGATCCTCCCGGTGATGGATAGTTTCGTCCCGTGCTGCAATAATCTCGTCCTTTTTAGTCACTAGAGTTTGAAGCTGATCCACTTGAGTATTTTGTCTATCAGCTTCTCTATAGTGACCTCGGGCAATATAGATTGCTCGGCCCAACTCACGACGCAAAAGTAGATGATAATGGTACTGTACATTCATAAACCGCATCATCCCCTGGAGTGCTTCTTCCGGGGAACCATCCAATCTATGACTCTCAGGGACAATTCTGAGGTTCCATTCTGGCTCATCGGGATCTGTCGTTGAGAACAACCCGATGGGCTTCCCTGAAACTTCTTTCGGATGCTGAACGCAGAAACGATAGATCGCTTCTAATGCCGCTGCTTCAATAGTATCCACGATACGATAACCCATCATGTTAACTTCGATGGGCGACCATTGGGAACGAAATGGATGCTGTGGAATAGTCATTCTGACATGAGCTCTATGAATTCCATCCTCCACGAACTCGACAGCATCATACTGAGGAGGCTCCGTATAATGAAAAGATTGCAAGGATTCCCAGAGTAGATGACGAAAACCTTCCCAATGGAGGGCATTGGTATGAAGATGCCCTTCCGGATCCCAGAAAACATTAGGTGAAGCTGCCATCTGCGATCAAGAATGCAAATGGTGAGATGTGTTTACCTCATTAGAAGGTCACAAGGTAAATGGAAGAACGATTGGGACTAACAACCGTAGGATCTCTAACCGGTATATAACTTAAGGTTTTGACCAACACCACCACATGAACCCCATTAACCCATATTAGAAATAAACAATATACTATTCATCTTTTTCTAACTGAAACATACAATGCACCCTTTTATTTATCAAAGAATTATGCATGCACGTACTACTCGTCCTCTCAACCAAAAACAATTGCCGAATTCCTTCGGACTTACGTGGTTAGATTCGGTGGCATAATATATACGTCTCTCCTTAATAGCTAGTCGATAAGCCCTATCCGTCCTAATTTCGTTATCGTGGTTAGTGTACCTGCAGAAAACCACAATACATATATATATCCAATGAACCTTTCATGCCAGCATGTCGTTCCCATTCATTACTGTTCACTATAGAAACAGCATCTGTACAATTACCGCCGTACAGACAACGTTAACATACGTCGTCGAAACAACGTATTCACGGGGGTACCGCAAAATGCGGGGGTATGAACAGCGATCGCCATACCCTGCGCCGAACCTTATACTCCCAATGTAGTCAACCCAAGTTGGTACATTGGCAGCATCTCAAGTAGGCCACTGCTTGAGAAACAGCGTTCGGTTCGCATCACCGACAGGAACGCTAAGCTCCCTCAGTTGGCTGAGGATCCTTACCTCCTTACCTCACCACCGAAGATGTCGTTACAGAATGTAGGGTTGAGTTGTGCATGAATTTAAGTTTTGACAGAAAGTAATGCTGGAGGTTAGATTTATATATATATAGTACAGCCACCTTTATTTTCCCTTTAATATCACCCTAGGGCTTTACGTACTAAGCACAACCTTAGCGAATCCAACGTACCTTTTGCAAAATACTTTGTTGGTCAAATTTTATACCGAAAGTATTTTTAAGGCACTTCACATCTCCAGTGTACACTTGTTAGCTCTGATACCAGCTGTGGCAGAAGCAACCTGAATTATACCGGCTCAAGTACGCGAGTCCACTCCAGAGGGCTCCGACGTGCTTCAAACGGTATAACCCCTTGGCCTGTCGGGTAACATCCCGATAAACCACCGAAAGCAGGATCAAACAAGGTACCCCGCACGAAGGCGAGTCCAGAGATACAAAGGCCATCATATTTTACATCACAGGCAGTTATAATACATGAGTGTTTAAAAGTAACATAATCTTCCCAACCGGGGAATTATTACAAACCAACATAAGTCTTAGAACAAACAGCGATATTAAAGTACGATATGATACACGTTGCCAGTATAGATGTCATGTTTGCCCTTGCATGACATCACTCGGAGGGTCCAGGTTGGCTGGGGACGGGTCCCACTCCACGGACCAACCATCAGGCAGAGGGTAGGGCCACGGTACAGGCAGAGTTGGGTCAGCAGGAGCATTACCTGAACAAAAGTTATAAAGCAAGGCTGAGTATTCTAATACTCAGCAAGCTTACCCGGTGATGGTATACATAGCCATATAACTAAACTCATGTAATCTGGTATGGTTATGGGGTAAGTTTTCAGCGGAAAAGCAACTAAGAGTAGATCCTTATTTTCATCTTTTAGCTTTTGAGGTTCTAGTTGAATATCCATTCTAGGTGAGCATCTAAATCTATACAAGCATGGTATAATCTTTAATCATTCATCATTTTAGATAATATCAAAATAATTGCTCATGTTACTCAATGTGACAAAGGATTAAGCAGTCTCAACCATCGTGAGAAGCGGACGATTCTGAATCGAATTTAACCTTGCAAGGTGAACCTAACTTACACGCTTGGAACACGAAAGGGTCGTTCCGAAGCAACCGTTTACCTTCATTCCGACTCGTGGATCAGAGCCACCACAAGCGACTGCAGGACCATACGCACTTCCGAAGTGCAGGACGTACGTCTGTAGCGCGACTACAAAACCGTACTCCTGGTTGCTCTTGCAACACGTATTCCCACACGTCGAACATAAGTAACCAGAAGAAGCAAGACGAGTGGTGGGAGGTATGTCCACTACTCGGGCCGATTGGCTACTAGGCTTACCGCTTACCATATTTCGCGGCATGTGGTTAGTACTTTCAAACGCTTAACCCGATCACCACACGCTGTGACCTTATCAATTTAAACAACACAGACGGGGTATCATCACAACCATGATACCTCATAAAACTCCCGTCCATCATCCTTATAGTGATAACAGAAATGTAAGCATTACAATTCCTATATCGCGCGAGTGACAGGAAATCACCCGACTTCTACCGGCCCTATTAGCTTAGCAACTAGCCGGACTCAAGTGCTAGTATTCATTACATTGGTTTCTAGGAGAATGCAACTAGGGTTTCAAGCAACTCCTAAGAACTTAATGCATAGATAGATATAATAATATAAATTGTAGAGTAAATAAAGTAGAGTTTATGTCCGGGGCTTGCCTTCTTGAGTAGGGTTGAGGGCAGAAGGATCAAGGTCTTCCGAACCTTGGTTCGGATCTTCAGTTGGATTCTTGACGGTGTCTCCGGAATCTCCAGGAGTTTCTTCGGCTTGGTTCGCGATCAACTCGTAATCACCGTCGGCGAGGGTAACGGTTCTACATGATATGCAAGACAAGTAATATCAGGAAAAAGTGCACTTTTTTTATTTGAGTCACATCAAAAATTATGTTTTAAAGATTAACACTTCAAGAAGTGCTGAAACAAAGAAGATTTTAGTCTAAACTTATACTTGTTGCTTAACTTATAACCACATCATTGAATTAATTCAAGATAAGTATTAAATATATATTAGGGTTAAATTCAAATTTAAATTTGAATTTAAACTTTGAGTAAAGAGTGTTATAGAATTTTGAATACTTAAAATAGATCACTTAATAATTCATGATCAAGAGATCTAATTAGTTAAATTTTAAAAGGTATGTTTAGCTAATTCTAGTTCAAAATAATTTGGAATTGTTAACCTAAAAGAATTTAAATTATAACATGAGTTTAGATTTGGAAATTTTACATCACTTTATATATCATCTATACAAATTTGCATGCCAAAATCACAAACAACAAGGTCACATGTAGGAATTAAGGACTTTATACTCCCTTGGTTTCAAATTTGAAATAGATTCAAAAATATTTGGTTTCACATCAAACTCTTATAACAAAAGTTATAGAGTTCATAATCTAATTTCCAACAGAACAAGTTTTGCCAATTTTGGAATTTTCTACGATTTGTTATGTATTTTACAAGACAGCACAAACATCACATGAAATAATAGGCACTTGGGGGGGTCTTCGGTAATTTTGCACTGGAACCCCTGGAACAAAAGAACTATTTGCAAAAAGGGCCTTGCCCGGCCATGGCGACGGCCGGCCGGCGGTCGGCCCGTTGGCGTTCTCGCCGGCAACGAGCATTCCGGCGAGGGGAACGGGCTAGACATGGTCTACAGAACCTAAGGAATACACGGGAAGGGATGTGCTCAGGAGAGTAGCTGTGGAATTTGGCCGTCGACGAGTGGGTGCGGCGGCCGTGGCGGAGCTCCGGCGTTCCCGGCGAACGGCCGTCGAACGCGGGCAAAAGAAATGCGCACGAGCACCAGCAGACCATGGGGAAGTGATTCGTATACCTAGACGGGTCGGAGGCCAAGCGAGAGAAGCTGTCGACGACAGGCTCGATTTCGGGCGGCGCCGGTGAGCAACGGCTCGGGGCGGAGGCGAACCTAGCGGAGGGAAGTTGGGAACCGAACTGGGTTGGGTCGGGGTGCTGGAGAAGGGGGTGGAGGAGCAACTGACCAAAGGAATTGGAACGGGATGAAGTGAGCACTACGAATTTTGGCAAAGGGTGCACGGCGGCGAGCTCGGTTTCTGGTGGCCATGGGGAAGAACATAGAGCAAACTAATCGGGAGAGAGGGGGGGGCGTGGTTCGGTTTGTAGCAGCGGCACTGGTTTGCAAGAGGGAAAGGAGAAAGGAATAGGGGAAAGGACGGCCACAGCTGCGCCCAAAATGGCGGCGGCGAGGTGGCGGCCGGCATGCACCCGAGGGCACCGTGGCGCCCGCAGGAGGGGACACCGGGGAGGGGCTACGACGGCGGCCAGAGGTAGGGGACGCGTGGAGGGGTAGGGTAGGCCAGAAGTAACCGGCGGCGAGGGCAGAGCAGGAGCCAGGGGCGATGGTCTGCGCCGGCGGCAGAGCAGGAGCCAGAAGGAGCAGAGGGGTGCAGAGGAAGAAGAAGGGGAAAAAGACCCAGGGACTGATTTGCGATTCTTTGGAAACTCAGGGGTTTACATGAAAAATTAAATTTCCCACTGATCTAAGGTTCAAATGAGAAAAGTCCCAAAATGAAAGTTGTATAGTTTTTCAAGCTCTACAAACTTGCTTTAGGACTTGAGTTCAAAAACTCAAAGTTTGCCATATTACAAAATGAATTTTGAATCAAAGTAAAATTGATTTACCCCTGTCCTTACCAAACCAAGTTTTAATCAAATTTTTGACCTATTTGCAAATATTCATAGGATGTCATGATGACAAATAATTTTTACAAATAAGTCCTTAAGTAAGCATAAAAATTAATTTTACCCCTCACTTTTGCACAAAAGATCCTGCAACCTGTATTTTTACACATAGGCCCTTGTCTTTACTTAAGGGCTTATTTCACCTTATGACCATACCCCAAAACACACACCTTGCACATGAAGACTTGTATTGCATGAAAATTTTCAATTACACCCTTAACACCTATGTCTATTACAACCAAGGTTTACTTTTTATAAATCTTATTACCTGGATGTCACAGCCTTCCCCCCTAAAAAGAATCTCGTCCCGAGATTCGGAAGCAGAAGATGATGGATCGGATCGATCAGATTTGGGAATTAGTTGAAAGAAAAGTCGGGAAATTCTGTTGAAGATAAGATTCCGTTTCCCAAGTTGCTTCTTCTTCGGTGTGATGGTCCCATAAGATTTTATACATTTTAACCGTCCTTCTTCTAGTGCTCCTTTCCTTAGTATCCAAGATTTTGATGGGTTGTTCAACATAAGATAGATCAGGCTCGATCTCAATGGCTGGGATTTCAATGATCTCCGTAGGTACCTTGATACACTTTTAAGCTGAGAAACATGGAAAATATCATGAATAGCACCCATCTGAGGTGGAAGGAGAAGTTTGTAAGCCACTGGGCCACAAATTTCAAAAATTTTGAAAGGTCCGATATATCGGGGTGCTAGTTTCCCTTTTACCCCGAAACGCTGAACGCCCTTGGTAGGAGATATTCGAAGATATACAAAATCTCCTATTTGGAACTGTAAGGGTTTCCTTCTCCGATCCGCATAACTCTTTTGTCTAGATTGGGCTGTTTTAAGATTGGCTTGAATAATTCTGACTCTATCCTCGGCTTCCACGACTAAATCTGGTCCAAAAATCTTGCGCTCACCGGTCTCAGACCAACTCAAAGGAGTTCGACATCTGCGACCATATAAGGCTTCAAAAGGTGACATTTGAAGACTGGACTGGTAACTGTTGTTGTAAGAGAATTCGGCCAAGGCAAGATATTTGTCCCAACTTGTCCCATAGTGAATGATACAAGCTCGAAGCATATCTTCAAGAATTTGATTGACTCATTTAGTTTGTCCATCTGTCTGAGGATGATATGCAGAGCTTCGAATCAGTTTGGTGCCGAGAGCGGATTGTAATTGTTCCCAGAAGCGTGCAACGAATGGTGCTCCTCGATCAAAGATGATGGTCTTAGGAATACCGTGTAACCGAACAATTTGATCAAGATAGACTTCAGCGTACTTCTTGGCGGAGTAGGTAGTATGTACGGGAATAAAGTGAGCCACTTTTGTGAGTCTATCGATAATCACCCATATGGAGTCATGTTTTTGAGATGTATTAGGAAGACCCACAATAAAATCCATACTAATGTCTTCCCATTTCCATGATGGAATAGGTAATGGTTGGAGTGTACCAGAGGCCTTAAGGTGACTAGCTTTGACCCTCTGACATGTGTCACACTCAGATACATACTTAGCAATTTCTCTTTTCATCCTGGTCCACCAAAAATGTTGTCGTAGATCTTGATACATTTTGGTGCTACCGGGATGAATAGAGAATTTGGATAGATGAGCTTCATCCAGAATTTGCTTTCGAAGTTGATGATCTTTTGGTACAACAAGACGTTTGTTGAACCACAAGACTCCTCGAGGATCAATATGGAAACACTTGTATTTAGCCTCTCCTTGAGATAATTTTGATTTGATGATTTTGATACCCTCATTATGTAGCTGTGACATGATAATCTTATCTCGAAGGGTATTCTCGATGGATAAATTATTTAGACTGCCTTGAGGAATGATTTCTAGATTGAGTTTCCTCATCTGATTACAAAGAGTGTCATTGATAGTAGCTATAGATGAACAGTGGCAATGCGCTTTGTGGCTAAGTGCATCTCAAACCACATTAGCTTTACCAGGATGGTAATATACCTCAAGGTCATAGTCTTTAATCAACTCTAGCCATCGCCTTTGCCTCATGTTCAAATCCGCTTGGGTAAAGATATATTTGAGGCTTTTATGGTCAGTGTAAATGTTACACTTAGCACCCATAAGGTGATGCCTCCAAATCTTAAGAGCGTGGACAACGGCTGCTAATTCCAGGTCATGAGTTGGATAATTTCGCTCATGATTCCGGAGTACTCTGGATGCATAAGCAATGACTCGGTCGTTTTGCATTAGAACACAACCGAGGCCAGTTCCAGAAGCATCACAATAGACATCGAAAGGTTGGGTATTATCTGGTTGAGCTAGTACTGGAGCAGTTGTTAGAAGCTTCCTCAAGGTATGGAATGCTTCATCACATTTATCATCCCACTGATATTTAACTTCTTTCTTGAGTAGCTCGGTCATAGGTTTGGCTATCTTAGAGAAATCCAGGATGAATCGGCGATAATACCCTGCCAATCCAAGGAAACTTCGAATTTGATGGACTGAAGTTGGGGGTTTCCAATCCATAACTTCCTGAACTTTAGTTGGATCAACCGATATGCCTTTACTAGAGATAGTGTGTCCCAGAAAATTCACACTATCCAGCCAAAACTCACATTTTGAGAATTTGGCATAAAGACGATGATCACGTAATCGTTGAAGAACGATATGTAAATGATTGGCATGGTCTTCCTTATTTTTGGAATATATTAGGATATCGTCGATGAAGACCACGACGAATTTATCAAGTTCCGGCATAAAAACTGAATTCATGGGATACATGAAATATGCCGGGGCGTTAGTAAGCCCAAAGGACATAACCAGATATTCATATAACCCATATCTGGTTGAAAAAGCCGTTTTTGGAATGTCACAAGGCTTGATTTTAATTTGATGATAGCCAGAGCGTAAGTCAATTTTTGAGAAGACCTTAGATCCAGCTAATTGATCAAACAAAATATCAATGCGGGGAAGTGGGTACTTATTTTTGATAGTGACCGCATTGAGTGGACGATAGTCAACACATAGCCTTAGGCTATTGTCCTTCTTTTTGACGAAGAGAGCAGGACAACCCCAAGGTGACGCACTTGGGCGTATGAAACCTTTATCAAGAAGATCTTGAAGTTGGATTTTAAGCTCGGCCAATTCGTTTGGGGGCATACGATATGGTCTCTTTGAGATGGGGGCGGTGCCTGGTTGGAGTTCAATTATGAACTCAATATCTCTATCGGGTGGCATTCCAGGCAAGTCATCGGGGAAAACATCAGGATATTCGCAGACTACCGGAATATCCTTAACTTTGAGGCCTGTGATAGCATAAGTGCAAGAATAGAGATATTCCTGCTTGGGCAGATAGAGGGTAATGGTTCTATAATATGGTGAATTGATTTCAATAACTCGGGAGGAAATATCCAACAGCACTCTATGTTCAGTCATCCAGTTCGTCCCGAGTATAACGTCAATACCCTCTAGGTTTAGCAAGATCAAATCAGTTTTAATCACTTGGCTGCCTAGTTGAATTGGCGCACTTCTAACCATTTGATTAGAGGTAATCTTACCTCCAGGAGTGGAACAAGGGTCAAGTCTTATTCGGGTACTACAGTTATTACTAATAAAACTATGAGTTGCTCCAGAATCAAATAAAGTAACAACGGCTAATGATGGATGGAGAACGTACCCGACATAACAGGGGCTCCGTCCGGAAGTTCCGCAAGGGTGGTGAAATTAATTTGCCCCTGCCGGACTTGCATCAGGGGCTTTTTACCCTTGTTCTGATTACCTTGGTTAGAGCTTTGCCCTTAATTAGGCTTCTTAGGCCGTGGACAATCCCTGATGAAATGATCTGCACTCCCGCAATTAAAACAGCGATAGTTGCTGCCTTTCGGTGGAGCTTGTCGCACATTTGGCCTTGGGCCAAATTGCTATTGCTGCTGTGGAGGTGCAGAAGGTCTATAGCTTCCTTGTTGTTGAGGCGGCCTAAAAACCAATCGACCAAACGGGGCATTTCTCTACGGTGCTCTTATTTGGGTGTTAGGAACGACCCGATATCTTGGTGGTTGAGCACTTGAGGATCCCGTAGGGGTCTTTCTTTTCTTTTCCGCACGGTGTGCCATGATACAATCCTCCTGGGTTAAGGCCATATTTACCAGCTCACTGAAACTATTGGGTCTAACAAGATTCAGGCGTTCCTTAAGCTTGGTATTAAGGCCACGACGGAAGCGGTCTTGCTTTTTGGCATCATTGTCTGCATGATGACCAGCATATTGGCACAGATGATTGAACGTTTGTGCATACTGCAATATCGTACTGGAGCCCTAAGTAAGTGCCAAGAATTCATTTAACTTCCGCTCCAGTAACCCTTCAGGGATATAATGTGCCCTAAAGGCAGTTCGAAATTCTTCCCAGGAGATGACGTGTCCCGCGGGCTGCATGGTACAAAAATTATCCCACCATATGCGAGCAGCACCGCGCAGCTGCTGAGCAGCAAAAGAAGCTTTGCTTGAGTCCGCACAAGGTATAGTCAAGAGGGCGAACTTGGACTCAATGATATGAAGCCAGGCATCAGCGTCCAGAGGTTCTTCAGCTTTACTGAAGAACGGGGGTTGAGTGCTAAGGAAATCCTGATAGCTGGCCACTGGAGGGGGAAGGTCGTCACGACCTCCACGGAACTGTTGACGCTGCTGGTTTTGTTGGGCTTGTACCAGCAGATTAAGAAGCTCCGTCTGCCGTGCCATCACCTCAGCTAGATTGGGAGGTGGTGGGGGCGGCTGTTGAGAACCACTAGCTCGCTCTGCCCGGAAACCTTCCGGGGTTCCACGTGTGGCTCCCACCATCTGAAATAAAGGAGACGTCCGTTAACATTCACATAATCTTACTCCTAGTTTCAGAAAATGCATCATCCATATATACTATGCACATATTCCATTCAATCTTCTCATATCAATATATTAAGATAAAGATTGGAGAGATAAAAACATGAAACTTATATTACAACATGGATACAAGGGTTTTTCTCATTACGTAGCTTATAGAATCCACCTACCGGCCATCTATATTACATCAAATGGCACTAGATCTAAACAAGCTACACCATAACTAGAGCACCTCACTCTTCGCAGAGTACAACTAAAAGAAAGTCGACGATTCGACAACTAGAAATCGTTGAAGTTGCCTATGGAAGACTGACTACCAGAAGAAGAATGGTGGGGACTAAGAATAGGATCACCATGCTCAGAATCAAGTTCTGAGACTCCTTCAATCTCCTCTGGATCTTCTTCTTCAGCCTCAAGTACTGCAGGTGCAACGGGAGGGATCGGTGGTTGCTGCAGTTCTTTGATTTGAGCTTGAGCATCATCAACCGCAAGTATCAGATCATGGATTTGTGCCTGTAGAAATTCAATAACAGTATCACGCTGAGTGATTATGTGATCACTCTCATTGATCTGATCCTCCCGGTGATGGATAGTTTCGTCCCGTGCTGCAATAATCTCGTCCTTTTTAGTCACTAGAGTTTGAAGCTGATCCACTTGAGTATTTTGTCTATCAGCTTCTCTATAGTGACCTCGGGCAATATAGATTGCTCGGCCCAACTCACGACGCAAAAGTAGATGATAATGGTACTGTACATTCATAAACCGCATCATCCCCTGGAGTGCTTCTTCCGGGGAACCATCCAATCTATGACTCTCAGGGACAATTCTGAGGTTCCATTCTGGCTCATCGGGATCTGTCGTTGAGAACAACCCGATGGGCTTCCCTGAAACTTCTTTCGGATGCTGAACGCAGAAACGATAGATCGCTTCTAATGCCGCTGCTTCAATAGTATCCACGATACGATAACCCATCATGTTAACTTCGATGGGCGACCATTGGGAACGAAATGGATGCTGTGGAATAGTCATTCTGACATGAGCTCTATGAATTCCATCCTCCACGAACTCGACAGCATCATACTGAGGAGGCTCCGTATAATGAAAAGATTGCAAGGATTCCCAGAGTAGATGACGAAAACCTTCCCAATGGAGGGCATTGGTATGAAGATGCCCTTCCGGATCCCAGAAAACATTAGGTGAAGCTGCCATCTGCGATCAAGAATGCAAATGGTGAGATGTGTTTACCTCATTAGAAGGTCACAAGGTAAATGGAAGAACGATTGGGACTAACAACCGTAGGATCTCTAACCGGTATATAACTTAAGGTTTTGACCAACACCACCACATGAACCCCATTAACCCATATTAGAAATAAACAATATACTATTCATCTTTTTCTAACTGAAACATACAATGCACCCTTTTATTTATCAAAGAATTATGCATGCACGTACTACTCGTCCTCTCAACCAAAAACAATTGCCGAATTCCTTCGGACTTACGTGGTTAGATTCGGTGGCATAATATATACGTCTCTCCTTAATAGCTAGTCGATAAGCCCTATCCGTCCTAATTTCGTTATCGTGGTTAGTGTACCTGCAGAAAACCACAATACATATATATATCCAATGAACCTTTCATGCCAGCATGTCGTTCCCATTCATTACTGTTCACTATAGAAACAGCATCTGTACAATTACCGCCGTACAGACAACGTTAACATACGTCGTCGAAACAACGTATTCACGGGGGGTACCGCAAAATGCGGGGGTATGAACAGCGATCGCCATACCCTGCGCCGAACCTTATACTCCCAATGTAGTCAACCCAAGTTGGTACATTGGCAGCATCTCAAGTAGGCCACTGCTTGAGAAACAGCGTTCGGTTCGCATCACCGACAGGAACGCTAAGCTCCCTCAGTTGGCTGAGGATCCTTACCTCCTTACCTCACCACCGAAGATGTCGTTACAGAATGTAGGGTTGAGTTGTGCATGAATTTAAGTTTTGACAGAAAGTAATGCTGGAGGTTAGATTTATATATATATAGTACAGCCACCTTTATTTTCCCTTTAATATCACCCTAGGGCTTTACGTACTAAGCACAACCTTAGCGAATCCAACGTACCTTTTGCAAAATACTTTGTTGGTCAAATTTTATACCGAAAGTATTTTTAAGGCACTTCACATCTCCAGTGTACACTTGTTAGCTCTGATACCAGCTGTGGCAGAAGCAACCTGAATTATACCGGCTCAAGTACGCGAGTCCACTCCAGAGGGCTCCGACGTGCTTCAAACGGTATAACCCCTTGGCCTGTCGGGTAACATCCCGATAAACCACCGAAAGCAGGATCAAACAAGGTACCCCGCACGAAGGCGAGTCCAGAGATACAAAGGCCATCATATTTTACATCACAGGCAGTTATAATACATGAGTGTTTAAAAGTAACATAATCTTCCCAACCGGGGAATTATTACAAACCAACATAAGTCTTAGAACAAACAGCGATATTAAAGTACGATATGATACACGTTGCCAGTATAGATGTCATGTTTGCCCTTGCATGACATCACTCGGAGGGGTCCAGGTTGGCTGGGGACGGGTCCCACTCCACGGACCAACCATCAGGCAGAGGGTAGGGCCACGGTACAGGCAGAGTTGGGTCAGCAGGAGCATTACCTGAACAAAAGTTATAAAGCAAGGCTGAGTATTCTAATACTCAGCAAGGCTTACCCGGTGATGGTATACATAGCCATATAACTAAACTCATGTAATCTGGTAATGGTTATGGGGTAAGTTTTCAGCGGAAAAGCAACTAAGAGTAGATCCTTATTTTCATCTTTTAGCTTTTGAGGTTCTAGTTGAATATCCATTCTAGGTGAGCATCTAAATCTATACAAGCATGGTATAATCTTTAATCATTCATCATTTTAGATAATATCAAAATAATTGCTCATGTTACTCAATGTGACAAAGGGATTAAGCAGTCTCAACCATCGTGAGAAGCGGACGATTCTGAATCGAATTTAACCTTGCAAGGTGAACCTAACTTACACGCTTGGAACACGAAAGGGTCGTTCCGAAGCAACCGTTTACCTTTCATTCCGACTCGTGGATCAGAGCCACCACAAGCGACTGCAGGACCATACGCACTTCCGAAGTGCAGGACGTACGTCTGTAGCGCGACTACAAAACCCGTACTCCTGGTTGCTCTTGCAACACGTATTCCCACACGTCGAACATAAGTAACCAGAAGAAGCAAGACGAGTGGTGGGAGGTATGTCCACTACTCGGGCCGATTGGCTACTAGGCTTACCGCTTACCATATTTCGCGGCATGTGGTTAGTACTTTCAAACGCTTAACCCCGATCACCACACGCTGCGACCTTATCAATTTAAACAACACAGACGGGGTATCATCACAACCATGATACCTCATAAAACTCCCGTCCATCATCCTTATAGTGATAACAGAAATGTAAGCATTACAATTCCTATATCGCGCGAGTGACAGGAAATCACCCGACTTCTACCGGCCCTATTAGCTTAGCAACTAGCCGGACTCAAGTGCTAGTATTCATTACATTGGTTTCTAGGAGAATGCAACTAGGGTTTCAAGCAACTCCTAAGAACTTAATGCATAGATAGATATAATAATATAAATTGTAGAGTAAATAAAGTAGAGTTTATGTCCGGGGCTTGCCTTCTTGAGTAGGGTTGAGGGCAGAAGGATCAAGGTCTTCCGAACCTTGGTTCGGATCTTCAGTTGGATTCTTGACGGTGTCTCCGGAATCTCCAGGAGTTTCTTCGGCTTGGTTCGCGATCAACTCGTAATCACCGTCGGCGAGGGTAAACGGTTCTACATGATATGCAAGACAAGTAATATCAGGAAAAAGTGCACTTTTTTTATTTGAGTCACATCAAAAATTATGTTTTAAAAGATTAACACTTCAAGAAGTGCTGAAACAAAGAAGATTTTAGTCTAAACTTATACTTGTTGCTTAACTTATAACCACATCATTGAATTAATTCAAGATAAGTATTAAAACATATATTAGGGTTAAATTCAAATTTAAATTTGAATTTAAACTTTGAGTAAAGAGTGTTATAGAATTTTGAATACTTAAAAATAGATCACTTAATAATTCATGATCAAGAGATCTAATTAGTTAAATTTTAAAAGGTATGTTTAGCTAATTCTAGTTCAAAATAATTTGGAATTGTTAACCTAAAAGAATTTAAATTATAACATGAGTTTAGATTTGGAAATTTTACATCACTTTATATATCATCTATACAAATTTGCATGCCAAAATCACAAACAACAAGGTCACATGTAGGAATTAAGGACTTTATACTCCCTTGGTTTCAAATTTGAAATAGATTCAAAAATATTTGGTTTCACATCAAACTCTTATAACAAAAGTTATAGAGTTCATAATCTAATTTCCAACAGAACAAGTTTTGCCAATTTTGGAATTTTCTACGATTTGTTATGTATTTTACAAGACAGCACAAACATCACATGAAATAATAGGCACTTGGGGGGGTCTTCGGTAATTTTGCACTGGAACCCCTGGAACAAAAGAACTATTTGCAAAAAGGGCCTTGCCCGGCCATGGCGACGGCCGGCCGGCCGGTCGGCCCCGTTGGCGTTCTCGCCGGCAACGAGCATTCCGGCGAGGGGGAACGGGCTAGACATGGTCTACAGAACCTAAGGAATACACGGGAAGGGATGTGCTCAGGAGAGTAGCTGTGGAATTTGGCCGTCGACGAGTGGGTGCGGCGGCCGTGGCGGAGCTCCGGCGTTCCCGGCGAACGGCCGTCGAACGCGGGCAAAAGAAATGCGCACGAGCACCAGCAGACCATGGGGAAGTGATTCGTATACCTAGACGGGTCGGAGGCCAAGCGAGAGAAGCTATCGACGACAGGCTCGATTTCGGGCGGCGCCGGTGAGCAACGGCTCGGGGCGGAGGCGAACCTGGCGGAGGGAAGTTGGGAACCGAACTGGGTTGGGTCGGGGTGCTGGAGAAGGGGGTGGAGGAGCAACTGACCAAAGGAATTGGAACGGGATGAAGTGAGCACTACGAATTTTGGCAAAGGGTGCACGGCGGCGAGCTCGGTTTCTGGTGGCCATGGGGAAGAACATAGAGCAAACTAATCGGGAGAGAGGGGGGGGCGTGGTTCGGTTTGTAGCAGCGGCACTGGTTTGCAAGAGGGAAAGGAGAAAGGAATAGGGGAAAGGACGGCCACAGCTGCGCCCAAAATGGCGGGCGGCGAGGTGGCGGCCGGCATGCACCCGAGGGCACCGTGGCGCCCGCAGGAGGGGACACCGGGGAGGGGCTACGACGGCGGCCAGAGGTAGGGGACGCGTGGAGGGGTAGGGTAGGCCAGAAGTAACCGGCGGCGAGGGCAGAGCAGGAGCCAGGGGCGATGGTCTGCGCCGGCGGCAGAGCAGGAGCCAGAAGGAGCAGAGGGGGTGCAGAGGAAGAAGAAGGGGAAAAAGACCCAGGGACTGATTTGCGATTCTTTGGAAACTCAGGGGTTTACATGAAAAATTAAATTTCCCACTGATCTAAGGTTCAAATGAGAAAAGTCCCAAAATGAAAGTTGTATAGTTTTTCAAGCTCTACAAACTTGCTTTAGGACTTGAGTTCAAAAACTCAAAGTTTGCCATATTACAAAATGAATTTTGAATCAAAGTAAAATTGATTTACCCCTGTCCTTACCAAACCAAGTTTTAATCAAATTTTTGACCTATTTGCAAATATTCATAGGATGTCATGATGACAAATAATTTTTACAAATAAGTCCTTAAGTAAGCATAAAAATTAATTTTACCCCTCACTTTTGCACAAAAGATCCTGCAACCTGTATTTTTACACATAGGCCCTTGTCTTTACTTAAGGGCTTATTTCACCTTATGACCATACCCCAAAACACACACCTTGCACATGAAGACTTGTATTGCATGAAAATTTTCAATTACACCCTTAACACCTATGTCTATTACAACCAAGGTTTACTTTTTATAAATCTTATTACCTGGATGTCACAATGATAGCCGGAACGAAGGTCAATCTTAGAGAATACTTTAGCTCCGGCTAACTGATCGAACAGAATCTCAATGCGGGGCAGAGGATACTTGTTTTTGATGGTTACCACATTGAGGGGACGATAATCTACACATAACCTTAGGCTATTGTCCTTTTTTCATGAACAGGGCTGGACAACCCCATGGTGAAGCACTCGGATGGATAAAACCCTTATCAAGGAGGTCCTGGAGTTGGATTTTTAGCTCTGCTAGCTCATTGGGTGGCGTACGATAGGGCCTTTTAGAGATGGGGGCTGTGCCGGGTTGTAGTTCTATGATAAACTCAATATCCCTGTCCGGGGGCATTCCAGGTAAATCATCTGGAAAAACATCTGGGTATTCACAAACAATAAGGATGTCTTTTAACTTGATCCCTTCTACAACATAGGCACAAGAGTTGTTGCACTCCCGTTGTGGAAGATAGAGAATAGTAGCTTCATGATCAGGTGAATCTATCTCCACGGCTCGGGAAGAGATATCCAATGACACTCGGTGCCTAGTCATCCAATCCATGCCTAGAAGGATATCCATTCCTTCTAGGTCCAATAATAATAAATCTATTTTTATCAGATTCTACCCAACTGAATTGGCACCTTTCTATAGATTTGATTTGATGCAATTTTACCGCCAGGAGTCGCTATCATATAGGCTCCTTTAGTAGGATAGAAATCCAGGCCTACTTTTGTTCCACATTTTGAACTGATAAAACTATGGGTTGCACCAGAATCAAAAAGTATAATCATGGGTTGATGGTTTATAGAGAAAGTACCCGTCATTATTGGCGCACTCTCGGGGAGTTCGAAGAGAGTTGTGAAGTTCACCCTCCCCTGGCGGAATTGTACCACCTGCTTCTTGCTCTTGCCCTCGTTGTTTGGGCTGGATGTTTCCCCTGGAAAGATCTTCTGGGTTGAGGGCAATCCTTGATGAAATGGGACGGGCTGCCGCAATTGAAACAACGATTGTTGTTGTTTCCTTGATTGGACGGCGGAAAGCTCGGCCTCGGGCCTTGCTGCTGTTGTTGCTGGGGTTGTGGCATCGGCGGTCGATTGAATCGAGCCTGATGGGGAGGCCTGGCTACCCATCTGCCTGGTAGATTGTTTCAGGGCGGTGCTCGGGTAGCGGTGTTCTGGACCAACCGATACCTTGATGGTTGCACATTTGAGGGTCCCGTGGGTGTCTTCTGTTTCTTTTCTGCTCGGTGGGCTGAGATACAATCCTCTTGAGTAATGGCCATATTGACCAGTTCGTTGAAGTTGTCGGCCCTTACTAGGTTTAGCCGTTCCTTAAGCTTTGTATTCAGGCCACGGCGGAAACGATCCCGTTTACGGGTATCAGTGTCCACATGATAACCCGCGTACTAACACAGGTGATTGAAAACCTGTGCATACTGCATGACCGTGCGGGTTCCCTAGGTCAAAGTCAGGAATTCATTGAGTTTTTGATGTGCTCTGAAAGCGGTCCGGAATTCGTCCCATGTGACAACATGACCAGCCGGTTGCATGGCGTAGTAATGGTCCCACCATATGCGGGCAGTGCCGCGAAGTTGTTGAGCTGCGAAGAGTGCTTTGTTCGCGTCTGAGCATGGTGTGGACAACAACGCGAACTTGGACACTATAGTGCGGAGCCATGCGTCAGCATCGAGGGGTCATCTACTTTATGGAACAGTGGGGGCTGAGTACTGAGAAAGTCTTGGTAACCAGCTGATGGATGTTCATCACAGCCTCGGGACGGGTGATGAGACTGGTTCATCTGGGCCTGTACTAGCTGGTTAAGGAGTTCTGTCTGTCATACCATGACTTCCACTAGATTTGGCGGTGCTGGTGGCGGTTGTTGGAAACCGCTAGCTTGGTGAAGCGTCCCCCCCACCAGGGAGGACTTAAAAGTGTCACTTTATCAGTCCCAGGAGGCTGATAACACTTTTATTACATCAGATGGTACATCACCGTACAACTCTTCGCGGTAATGGGCAGTGAAGCGCCACTATCGCGAGGATTACAACAAAAACCCATATTACTACACTAACTACGAACAGGGGATCATCAGAGTCTTGCGCCATGCGGAGCTCCAACGGTGACCTCACCCACAGGCAAGACTGGGTGCAGGACGGGACCCTACTCGTCGTTCTCGGGGATGTAGTCGGGATCCTCCACTGAAAAGTAAGAACGGGGTGAGTACAAACGTACTCAGCAAGTCCAATCACACCCACGGAGGGGTTATAACAGAATTCATGCACAGGGTAATCCAAGGATAAGGTTATGGTTCATTTGCGGAAAACTTGACTTTATGCAAAGGTTCGTTTCAAAACATTTTTCAAAAACAAGTCGTTAAGCATCGAGGGGCACACGATGTTGATCCACACAGGATCTAGTTTAAAACTGCTACCGGACTCCCCGTCCGCCGTAGCACACGGCACCACTGCCGGATACTTTCCAAACATTTCACACTGGATCAATCATTCCCAGAGAGAAACACTAGTTATGTGACCACACCGTAACTTGCCCAATACCGTGGGCACGGCTATTCGAATAGATTTTAACTCTGCAGAGGTGTGCGACTTTACCCACAGGCGGGGTACCGCAACACGAACACCTTAGCGCCGGTGCAGATCCCATCGAAGCCCTTTCCCACCTTAGCTAGACCTGACTAGCCACCACGGGATCTATCAAGGGGTCATTCGACCTATCACCGAGGTTTAACCGGGGCATAAGTCACACAGAGCTTATCCCGTCTCCTTGATCACCCGTTGCTCCCAGCTCTCCTGATGGCTATCAGACTAACTAGTGGGGTTAGGCCAAGCCGTTGCCCATACAACGGTCAAGTGGTTCGCACGTCAGGAAGCTAGGTGAGATGTCACAACAACTCGGTCCTTAGGGGTGACAGGACGGACATCTCCCTCCCTTGCCCTACCACACAGGTACGAGCACACCAGCGGCAATCCACACAGGAATGCCGTCCATCCCGTCTGACTCACTTTCCAAAATCACATTTTATCCCTTCCCACACACACACGCGTTTCCTTTATAAAATCAGGTGTTCAAGGTATGGTTATCACAACAAGGGTGGCTATCCTACCATGTTTACGGCACGCAAAACCATGCAATTTCATAAAACGGCCATTGGGTTGTGTTTATAAAAACTAGGACAAAAATATGCATCAAAGGGCGGAATTGAACTTGCCATCGTCAAACCCTTGCGGAAAGTCCTGATCGGAGCACTGTCCTTCGGGTTCGGGGTCGCAGTACTGGTCCTCAGTTGCTTGGTCGCGGTCGGGAACCTCGTCGTTCACTCCGTGTCCTACGACGCAAACAAACAGACACACAATCAAGCGAAAGAACTAAAAGCTTTTACCGATAGGCTTGAATCGGAAATAATTTAGTTACGGAGTTAGGGGCAATATCTCTGGGTGGTTTCTTGATGGCATGGCTAAAACTATACTAGAAGGGGCGTGGTAAAGTTTCGGGTCAATCGGAGGTCGTTTCGCACATAAAATGACGCGCTAAAGGTGGTTTCAGGGCTCAAACGGGGGTTCGAGGGCTTGTTCGTAAATATCCGGAAAGAGTGCGGACCTATTTGTAAATCCTAGAAATACCCTAAGCATGCTAAAAGGTGTCGATTATGTTTAGGTTTATGTTCCGAGGGGTTTGATTTGAATTAACGGAAAGGGTAGGGCTATTTTTGCAAAAGAGAATGGATAAAGGGGTTTCTTTGGAACAAACAGGGGAGGCCAGGGGGTTTTTCGCAAAAGGGCCTCCTTCTTCTTCCTCCCCTCACAGGAAACAGAGGAGAGTGGGGGGGGAAGCGCCGGCGGCCAAATCCGGCCACCTAGGGCCCGGGCGGCTCGGGTGAGAGGGGGAAAAGAGGGAGGGGACCACGGGGAACTCGTTCCCGGCCTCACCTCGGGCCGGGGTAGCGCGCGGAGGCGGGGCGACGGCGGGCTGCGGCGGCGGGTACTGGAGCTCGGCGTGGCGGCGCTAGGGCGGTGGAGGCGAGGGGCCAGGTGGCGGGGCAGGTTGTGGGGGGTGCCGGGGTGCGGCCGGGCCTATTTATAGGCGGCCGGCGGTAGGGGGAGGCGGCGGCCGGCGGGTGGCTCCACGGGCGGCCATTAATGGCGCCCGTGGCTTGCGACGGGGCTCAGCCGTGCACGTGGGGGGGGGCCGGGCGGCGGTGTGCGGCACAGAGGGGGGGCGCGGGCGGCGAGGCGGCACAGGGGAGGCGCGGGCGGCGAGGCGGCACAGCGGGCGGCGGCGTGTGCGCCACGGCGGCCGTGCGGCCGCGCGCGTGCGCCAGCGACGGGCGGCACGGCGGGCGGCGCGGCACGTGGTGCACGCGCGGGTACGGGCGGCCGGGCACAGGCGCGCGCGAGGGGAAGGGGGGGCCGGTGGCCGGCGCGGCTGGTGCGGCCGGGCACGCGCGCGGGAGCAGGGGGGAAAAGGGGAAAAACAGGGAGGAAGGGAGGAGGAAGAAAAGGGAGGGGAGGGAGAAAAGAAAGAAAGGAAAAAGGAGAGAAAAGGAAAAAGGGAAAAAGAAATAAAGGGAAAGAAAGAAAAGAAAAAGAGGGAGGGAGAAGGGCCGGCGCCGGTCGCGGCGGTGACCGCGGCCGGTTGGCCACGCGGGGAAACGCGCGGCGCGAGGGGAACGGCGAGGGGAAAAGAAAACGCGTCGGCGCCAATCGCGGCCGCAGCCGCGACCGATCGGCCACGCGCGCGCGGGATTCGTGCGCTGCGCGAGAAATGACTTGCGCCGGCGCTATTCGCGGCGGTGACCGCGCGCGAGCGGCAGGCTTCCGAGCGACGCGGGATGGGATGGCGATACGGTCGGGGTTAGGGCTATGGTCTGGCGACGAGTGGTTTTTAATCGAAACGTTCTAACGCGTGATTCGATTTTGGTAAGTTTTTAGGGCGTCACACTTGGTCTGACCGGAAACCTTCCGGGGTTCCATGTGTAGCTCCAACCATCTGAAACAAAGGAGATGTCCATTATTATCAACATATTCTTGCTCCTATTTTCAGAAGATATACTGCCGCTAAACAGATATGTAAGTCACATATTCTATTTAACCAACTCAATCAAAGGCAAGGATATTGGAACAAGACAACAGAACACAAGGCTTAGATTATAAGGCAGACACTAGTTGTCCTTAACATATTACATTAAGGTAGTCCGATTGCTACGGGTCAAGCCATACATACACATGCCACATATATTACAGCAAGTGGCCCTAGGTCCAGGTAGACTACTCACTACCTATGTCACAACTTCCTACACTAATTACATCTGAAAGATTGACAATTTGAATGGACTAGAAATCGTCGAGGTCGCCTACGGAGGACTGACTGCCAGAAGAGGAGTGATCTGGCTGAGGGTTAGGCTCTGGGTTTTCATGCTTGGAATCGAGATTAGAAACTCCTTCGATTTCCTCTGGTTCTTCTTCTTCGCCTTCAGGTGCTACAGGTACAGCAGGGGGTACTGGCTGCTGCTGAAGTTCGTCGATGTGAGCATGGGCGTCATCAACCTCAAGGATAAGGTTGTGGACTTGCTCCTGGAGGAATTCGATAATCGTGTTACGTTGAGTGATTATTGCATCACTCTCATTGATCTAATACTCCCGATGGATAATGGTCTCATCTCGTTCTGCAATAATTTCCTCCTTTTCTGTGACCAATGCTTGAAGCTCCTCTATCTGAGTGACTTGTCGATCAGCATTTCTGTGGTGTCCTTGAGCTATACTGGTCAACTGACTCATACCACGGCGCAGCACAATCTGATAGTGGTGTTGGGCATTCATGAACCTGATGGTGCCATGAAGCATCTCTTCGGCTAAATCTCCCAGCATGTGGCTATAATGAGCTATCCGGAAATTCCACTCGAGATCACTGGAATCTATTGCAGGAAAAAGGCCGATAGGATGCCCGACAACTTTCATGGAATGCTGGCTTCAGAAAGTGTGGATGGCCTCAAGAGCTGCGGTCTCAATGGTGTCGACGAGACGATAGCCAACCACATCGACCTCGATGGGCTGCCAGTGAGAACGACAAGAATGCTGAGGAATGGTCATCTTAACTCGTCACCGAGGAACATGTTCCTCCCTATACTCCACTCCATCATACTGCGGGGGCTCGGTGTAGAAGAATAGCCTAAGTGACTCCCATAAGAGACGGGGAAAACCCTCCCAGTGCAAGGCATTAGTATGGAGATACCTTGCATGATCCCAAAAGACGTTTGAAGGAGCCGCCATCTGAAGCAAGAATTCAAATGGTGAGATTTTGAAGGATACCGAAACTTAACTAAGGCTATCACAAGAATCCTATTGAAACCACACTAGAGATAGACAACACTCTATACGTCCTTAAGGAACAGCACATTTAATGCACTTATTTTGCTGAATGATGGGTTATGCATGCACGTACTATTCGACCTCACAACCAAAACAATTGCCGAATATCTTCGGACTTACGTGGTTAATTTCGGTGGCACAATATTTACGTCTCTCCCTAATAACTAGTCGATAAGTCCTATCCGTCTTAACCTCTTAATCGTGGTTAGTGTACCTGCAAAAGGCCATATTTATAAAATATGAACCTTTCATGGCAGCACGACATGAAAGCGTTCCCAAACAGTACTGTTCACTATAGAAACAGTATCCGTACAATTTTCGCCGTACGGACGACGTTAGCATACGTTACATCTGTAACGTATTCATGGGGGTTCCATATAAAATGGGAGTATGAACAGCGATCAACTAATTGTTGATATATTGGCAGCATCTCAAGTAAGCCACTGCTTGAGAAATAGCGTTCGGTTTGCATCACCGACGGGAAGGCCAATCTCCCTCAGTTGGCTGAGGATCCTTACCTTCTTACCTTCTTGTCTCAACATTGGGGAACAGACAATATAAATAAATATCTAGGGTCGGTTGTGCTCAAAAGTATGTTTTGATAAAAAGTAGTGCTGCAAGTTAGAGCTGAACTATACACATAAACATACTAATAGCCACCTGATTACTCCCACATAAACCCTTAGGGCTTCACGATCTAAGCACCCACCTTAACGAATCCAACGCGATTCGTAAACTCCTTTGTTAAGCAAATTTTATCCTAAAAACATTTTTAAGAGCTGTTGCAGTTTTAGAGTCGATTGTAAAAGTAAACCTACAGCTCTGATACCAGCTGTGGCAGAACCGCCTGAATTATTCCGGCTCAAGTGCGCTAGTCATCGTTATACAGGCGATACTAACTCGACGCACTTCAAACGGAACAACCCATTGGTCTGTCAGGTCACCGTCCGATACAACCATGGTTCAACAGGATCGAAGTAGGTTTACCTCGCACGAAGGTGAGTTTACAATCACACCACAGCTCACCAACTTTTAATTTACAGAGATAATAAACATTATTACAAACTGTTTCAAGCTTAAAGTAATCTTATACAAATATTGTTTAACACAACAAGCTAAACAGGTTGTTCAGAGTCACAGTGGAAGAAATTCACACGCGACTACACACGTCGTGAAAGTTGACACCACGTTCAGCCCGAAATATGGCGTCATTCCGGAGGGTTATTGCCAGCTGGGGATGGATCCCATTCCACGGACTAGCCAAACAGAACAGAGGATGGCCAGGCTGTGACATTCAGGTATTTAGAATTATAAACCCTAGGTTTTAGTGTAAAGTGTGCATGTTTGCTCTTGTGTATGTGTGTTCAAATTCAAGTGCAAAGGGAAAAAGGGTATTTATGTAATTTTGAAAAATGTGGGCCCTTTAGTGTTAATTGGGTAAGAATGGGAGGTAGAATCACAAACATAGGAAGAATGTGACACTCTAGGTGTCAAATTTGTATCATAATAGGAAAGAAATTGTAATAGATATGTTAAATTCTATGAAATTTGGGTGTTTGTGTGAAAATAGGGACCTAGATGTGATTAATGCAAAAGTATGGGTCCTTTTATGCAAAATTATTGAAGTATAAAAGTAACTTTCAAAGTTTACTTAGGATCAAAATTTAAGAATACATGTCATCATGACATTGCATGAAAACTTGCAATCATGTCCAAAACTACATGAAATCTACCTCAGTAAGGATAAAATTTACTTAAATACAACTTTTGTTCAAAACTTAAAATTAAAGCTATGTACTTTGGGTTTCTGAACTTGAACCCTAAAGCAATATTGTAGGATTTGAAAAAATCTACAACTTTTATTTTGGTCACTTCTTCATTAGAGTTTTAGATTAATGGAGAATTTTGCTTTACTGTGAGGTCCCTAGGATTTCTGTATTTTGCAACCAAGTCCCTGGAGACCCCCCCCCTATCTCTTCTTCCTCTGGCACCCCTCTGCTCCCCTGCTCTTCACTGCCGCCGGTGCAGAGCACCTCCCCGCCGCCGCTATGCTGGCGCTGCCGCCCCACCTCCTGCTTGGGCGGTCTCCACGCGTCACTCTCCCCCTGTCCCGATCCTGTTTCCCCTCTTTGCTGTCCTCTTTCGCGCGCGCCACGATCACCCGAGCCACCGCCGACCACCACCTCACCGCCGCCGTGGATAGCTCGCTGCAGAACCCCAGGGCCTTATCCTTCGTATGCGTTAGCACTACAAGAGCCCCTGCAACCCATTCCCCTGGTTCTTCTACCGTATCCCCAACCCCAAACCCCCGATCACCACCGCCGCCCGCCCTTCCCCTCCGGTGAGCCACTGGCCGCCGTGGACAGCCGCCGTTGACCGCCCATTGCCCCCACCGACCCCCTAGCAAGCTTCCCCAACTCCTGCTCATGCTCACCAGCCCCTTAACTGCCATCAATTCCGGCCGGAGCGCCACTACCGGCGACCGCCGCCCGCCGCCGCCCCCTGCTCGCCGTGGAGCACCCCTTCCCGATCCTCCTCGACTCCAACTGACTCTACCACTAGCTTCCCCACACCGCCCTGAAGCTCCCCGACTCCTTCCTCACTGCCCACGACCACCGGAGCACCACCGCTGCCGTTCTCCTCCGCCGCCGGCCACCTGCTCCCGTCACGCCGCCGCTACAGTCCGTCCCACCCCGATCCCGAGCGTCTATAGGTGCGCACAGACTTGGTGATGCTCCCACGCCCCTCCACCCTCG
Source organism: Panicum hallii (assembly GCF_002211085.1). Classification (NCBI taxonomy): domain Eukaryota; kingdom Viridiplantae; phylum Streptophyta; class Magnoliopsida; order Poales; family Poaceae; genus Panicum; species Panicum hallii. The sequence continues at coordinate 29,724,170 of NC_038043.1, read as the reverse complement.
CCGCCGGCGATCGCCGTCGCCGGATTTGGCCGGTCAAACCCGCGCCTCCCTCTCTAACCACGGCGAGGGGCCTCGGGTTGAAAGATGGCAGTCTGTAAAGCCAGTGACTCAAGGGAATAGTGTCATTAAGGACCCCTTTGTTATTTTTGCTGCAGAATTTGAAATTTCATAGAAATTCAAGAAAAAATCAGAAAAATACAAACTAAAATTTGTTGGATTCCTTATTCTAAGTTCTACAACTTTCCTTACAGGTTGACTTTCAAATTCTAAGTAGTTTTTATTCTAATTTAAATATTAAGTTTAAGTAGTTGTAGACTATGAAAATGCTTAGTAAATAATAGAAAAATGGTAAAAATGTAAAACCAATTGAGTTAGTTTTGCTTTGACATGTAGTACTTAGGAAAAATAATTGACCTACTAGTTGTATAATATTTTTATAATGAATGAGTTTAATCATGGATATTGCCTATTTAAACTTGTGTATTTAATATCTGCAGTTCTAAATGCTTAAAAGTTATGAAAATATTTTGAAGTGTTGCTATTGAGAAGTATAACCTATGCACAAAAATCTAGAGCAAAATCTTGTGTGTATATACAGTTATAAATAATACTTAATGTGTTAGTACTAATATTATTTATCCTTGTGGCCTAATTTCTGTAAAAATAAAATCATGACAAATTTACAATGGCTTAGACATAGATTAATCTATGATTAGTAAAAATTTCAACCCCAGTGCTATGGTAGTTTATTTTGTAAAAATAAAATGTGTTGTCTAATGAAGCTAATTAGGTTAATTTACACCCGATAAATGACTGCCCAGTAAAAGAGTAAATGGTACGTGTGATGAGTGAACTATGTTTTCATTGGATTGTAACTTTATTGTGAAGTAAAATGAAAGTGTATGCATCTGTTAAACTACATCTTTGCATATCATATTGACTCAACTACTCTCGCCGACGGAGATTACGAGCTAATCCTGGAATCAGAAGTGGAAATTTCTGAAGACCCCGGGAACGTCGTCGGAAATCTATCTGAAGCTCTGAACCAAAGTTCGGAAAACTTTGACACTCCTGCCCCCAACCCCACTCACGAAGGCAAGCCCCGGACATAACCCACTACTTTATTTACACTGCAATCTATATTTATGTATACCTATCTATGCATTAAGTTCTTAGGAGTTGTATGGGAAACCCTAGTTGCATTTTCCTAGGAACCAATATATTGAATACTAGAACTTGAGTTCGAATAGCTGCTACACTAAATAGGACCGGTAGAAGTCGGGTGATTTCCTGTCACTCGCGCGATATAGGAGTTGCAATGTTTACATTCCTGTAATCACTATAGGGATGACGGACGGGATTTATGTGATGTATCATGATAATACCCCGTCTGTGTTGATGAAATTGGTTAAGGTCGCAGTGTGTGGTAGCGATGGTTAAGCATTTGAAAGTACTAGCCACATGCCGCGAAATATGGTAAGCGGTAGCCTAGTAACCAAATCGGCCCGAGGAGTGGACATACCTCCCACCACTTGCATTTGGTTTTTCCGCTTACTCGCTTCGACGCGTGGGAATACGTGTTGCAGGGCAACCAGGAGTACGGTCGTGTAGTCGCACTACAGACGTATGTCCTGCACATTGGATGTGCGTATGGTCCTGCAGTCGCTTGTGGTGGATCTGATCCACGAGTCGGAATGAAAGGCAAACGGTTGCTTTGGAACAATCTCTAAATGTTCCAAGCGTGTGAGTTAGGTTTACCCTTGCAAGGCTGAAATTCGATTTAGGAATCATCCGTTTCTCGCGGAGATTGAGACTACTTGATCCCTTTGCCACATAGAGTAAATGGAGCAACTTTATGGTTATCAAAGATGATGTTTGCCTAAAGATTCTACCATGCTTGAGTAGTAATAGATGCTTACCTAGAATGAATAATCAACTAGAACTCAGAAGCTAAAAATTTGAAATTAAGGATCTACTCTTGGTTGCTTTTCAGCTGAAAACTTTACCCATCACCAGTAAAGCCTTCATAAGTCTAGTTACATGGCTAGGTATACCATGAAACGCGTAAGCCATGCTGAGTATTAGATTACTCAGTCTTGCATTGTGACTTTTTATTCAGGTAATCCCCCTGAGGACTTTGTGTGACACTCAGGTATATGGTGTTGTCACATTCTAAATTTTAGTATGATGTTATGTGCAAAATGTGGTAAAAGTGTGTAGAAAAATTTAAAAGCTAAGGGAAAAAGGTTGTTTATATAATTATATTTTAATAAAGGTCCTTTAATGCTAAATGGGTAAGCATGGAGGGTAGAATTCAAATGTATGAGGGTTGTTTTGCAAAGGTCAAAAACTTGTGTTTAAATCGCAAATGTAGATGAAACTACACCTAGGATGTATTTGTAGTGTAGTTTTAAAATAGGATTTATGTAAAGTTTGGAAATCTTGTTAAGTTTCAAACTTTACATATATATAACTCTTACATACAAGTTTAGCCTCTTAAGATTTTTGGTAAGTAGCATCTTTAGATCATGTGTAAGCTAGTATAAAAGTTTCAAGCTTAGTATTATTTGTAGTTTAAGTTCTTTTGAATTTGGGCAATTCAATTTGAAATGATTGGAATTTAGTTAAACATATTTCTAAAGCCTGTTTATTTAGATCTTTTCACCATAGTCTAATATATTGATACATAGTTTATAATTAGAATTTCAAGGCTTTATAATTCCATTTACCTAAGATTGGAATTTAAACTTGAAGTCTAAATTCAAATTCAAAAATTTTAAGTTTCTGTTTTCAGCAAATCCAGTACTATAACCATAACTTAAGTGTAAATGGTAACTTAAAAGTAAAACCCCCTTATTTCATGAATTCATGTGTGTTAATTGTTGGATTGCAACTTTATCGTGAAATAAAATCTTAAACTCAAGCACCATCTCACTTAAATTATTGCATATCATGTAGAATCAACGACGCTCGACGACGGAGACCACGAGCTAGTTTGGGACAAGACCAAGGGTTTTCTGAAGACCCGATAAACGTCGCCGAGGATCTAACTGAAGCCCCGAACCAAAGTTCGGAAGTCTCTGACACTCCTGCCCCCAACCCCACTCAAGAAGACAAGCCCCGATGCATACCCCAGTATTTCAATTTATTACAATTTCATTACCATACCCCAGTATTTCAATTTATTACAATTTCATTACTATATTATATCATGCATTACGTCTAGGAGTTCAAATGAAACCCTAGTTGCATAAAATCTTAGAAATCCAATGTATTGTACCCGAGTCCTTATCGCATAGACGCTCTGCTAATTAGGACCGGTAAAAGTCGAGTGATTTCCTGTCTCTCGCGCGATATAGGAGTTGATTGTTTACAATTCGGCAATCACTATAAGGATGATGGACGGGGTCATGTGCAGTATCATGACTCGGAAAGGTTACCCCATCTGTGTTGATAAAAGTTGATAAGGTCGAAGTGTGTGGTAGTGGTGGCTAAGCGTGTGAAAGTACTAGCCACATGCCGCGAAATATGGTAAAGCGGTAAGCCTAGTACCTGAATGGCCCGGCAAATGGACATGTCTCCACCACTCGATTATTTAATTTCTGTTGTACACACGCACCGACGTGTGGGAGTGCGTTCTGCATAGCAGACAGGAATACGATCATGTAGTCGCGCTACAGATGTATGTCCTGCACAATTTGTGTGCGTACGGTCCTGCAGTCGCTTGTGGTGGCCCTGATCCATAACCCGGAATATGAGGGAAATGGTTGCTTCGGAACGATCTTTTGATGTTCCGAGCGTGTGAGTTAGGTTTACCCTTGCAAGGTTGAAACTCGATTCAGAATCGTCCGTCTCTCGCGGAAATTGAGACTGCTTATTCCTTCTGCCACATAGAGTAAGAAGTGTAACTATTGATGGAATTGTCTTGATGAAAGTTAATCTCAACCTTGCTTGCTTAGTGTAGGTGCCTACCTAGAATGGATAATCAACTAGAATCTGGAAAGCTAAAATTGGAAAGTAGATCATACTCTTCGTTGCTTTTTAGCTGAAAATAAACCCAGAGCCTTTACAATGCCTTCATGAGTCTAGCTACCTGGCTAAGTATATCACGAAGTAGGTAAGTCTTGCTGAGTATTAGTATCGGCTGGACAGCGATGACTAGCGCACTTGAGTCGGAATAATTCAGGCGGTTCTGCCACAGCTGGTATCAGAGCTGTAGGTTTACCCTTACGTCTGCAGTAGCTCTTAAAAAGTGTTTTCTGGATAAAATTGGCCAACAAATGAATTTATAACGTGCGTTCGATTCGTTAAGGTTGGTGTTAGGGCGCAAATCCCTAGGGAATTATATGGGTAATATTAGGTGGCTGCTAGAATACGTATATATGTATAGATAGCTCTAACTTGCAGCACTACTTTCCATCGAAACTTAAATTCATGCACAACTCAACCTTACTTTCTGTAACGACACCTTCGATTGAGAGGTAAGGAGGTAAGGATCCTCAGCTAACTGGGGAGTTAGCCTTCCCGTCGGTGATGCGAACCGAACACTGTTTTCTCAAGTAGTGGCCTACTTGAGATGCTGCCAATATTTCAACTTAGGTTGATTATATTGGGAGTATATGTTTTGGCGCAGGGTATGGCGATCGCTGTTCATATCCCCGCATTTTGTGGTACCCCCTGTGAATACGTTGTTTAACGACGTATGTTAACGTTGTCTGTACGGCGGTAATTGTACAGATACTGTTTCTATAGCGAACAGTACTATTTGGGGACGCTTCCATGTCGTGCTGCCATGAAAGGTTCGTGTTATATATGTGTGGTCTTTTGCAGGTACACTAACCACGATTAAGAGGTTAGGACGAATAGGATTTATCGACTAGTTATTAGGGAGTGTCGTATGTGTTTTGCCACCAAAATTAACTATGTAAGTCCGAAGATATTCGGCAGTTGTTTTTGGTTGTGAGGACGAATAGTACGTGCATGCATAAATCATCATCAAATACACGAATGTAATGTATGTTTTGTTCTATTAAGGATGAATAGTGTGTTGCCTATCTCTAGAATGGATTAGTAGGATTTTTGTGGTAGTTCTAAGTGGAGTATCTTAAGTATCCATCTGATTTCTAGTCTTTGCTATTATCAGAATTGATTATCTCGTTCCATTTACCTTGTGAGTTCTCAGCAGGGTAAATAAGTCTCACCATTTGCATTCTTGTTGCAGATGGCAGCCCCTTCCAACGTTTTTTGGGATCCTGCAGGGCATCTCCACACTAATGCCTTGCACTGGGAGGGTTTTCCTCATCTTCTCTGGGAGTCACTACGCTCGTTCCTTTATACCGACCCTCCACAGTATTGTGGCAGAACCAACCTGAATTATACCGGCTCAAGTACGTGAGTCCATTCCTAAGGGCTCCAACGTGCTTCAAACGGTATAATCCCTTGGCCTGTCGGGTAACGTCCCGATAAACCACCGAATACAGGATCAATAAGGTTACCTCACACAAAGGTGAGTGCAGAGATACAGTCACCATCATCTTTTACATCACAGAGAATTACGTTACAAGAGTTATGGTTTTTAGCAGCGGAAAACATACGCGACGATTCACAACACGCCGTCAAGATGGATGTCATGCTAAGCCCAAGCACGACATCACTCGGTATCATCAGTGTTGGCTGGGGACGGATCCCATTCCACGGACCAATCTTCTGGAAGAGCACAGGGCCAAGGCAGGGAAAGAGTAGGGTCTTCAAAGACATCACCTGAAAAACATATAACTAGCAAGGCTGAGTATACTAATACTCAGCAAGGCTTACCCGGGATTGGGTATACTTTAGCCCGTAACTAGACTCATGAAAGTACTGTATGGGGCTCTGAGTTTATTTTCAGCTGAAAAGCAACAGAGAGTATAGACTATTTTCAAGTTTTAGTTTTCAGATTCTAGCTTGATTAGCCCTTCTAGATAAGCACCTATACTAAACAAGCAAGATATAGATTATCATCCATCAAGATTATTCAATCAACAATTATACTTTTTACTCGATGTGGCAAAAGGGATAAGCAGTCTCAATCCTCGTGAGAGGCGGACGATCCAAATCGAATTTAACCTTGCAAGGTACACCTAACTCACACGCTCGGAATACCAACAAGGCGTTCCAAGCAACCGTTTCCCTCATATTCCGGGTTATGGATCAGGGCCACCACAAGCGACTGCAGGACCATACGCACATCACTCGTGCAGGATATACGTCTGTAGCGCGACTACAAAACCCGTATTCCTGTCTACCATGCAGAACGTACTCCCACACGTCGGTGCGTGAAAACATAAAATAAAAGTCGAGTGGTGGAGACAAGTCCATTTGCCGGGCCATTCGGGTACTAGGCTTACCGCTTACCATATTTCGCGGCATGTGGCTAGTACTTTCAAACGCTTTGCCACCACTACCACACATTTCGACCTTAAAACTTTTATCAAAACAGAAAGGGTAAACTTCCAGGTCATGATACAGCACATGACCCTGTCCGTCATCCTTATAGTGGTTGCAGAATTGTAAACAAGCAACTCCTATATCGCGCGAGTGACAGGAAATCACCCGACTTCTACCAGTCCTATTTAGCAGAGCATCTAAGCGATAAGGACTCGGGTTCAATACATTGGATTCCTATGAGATCATGAAACTAGGGTTTCATCTCAACTCCTAGACGTAATTCAAGATATATAATATAATAATGAAATTGTAATAACTTGAAATATTGGGATGTGCACCGGGGATTGCCTTTACTGGTGGGGCTGAAGTTAGAGATGTCAATATCTTCCGAACTTTGGTTCGGGGCTTCAGTTAATCCCTTAGTGATATTCACTTAGTCTTCAGGAACATCCTCCGCAGACTTCTGGGAGATCCCGTAGGTACCGTTGCGGAAGTAGTCGTATCTATATGCAATGCAATATTACATTCAAAGTGTGCACATAAAACTATCTTACTTCACAATAAAGTTGCAATCCAACACTCATTTAACATACCACTCACATAACAGCCAAAAAAAATCTGAACTAAACTTAGACAGAGCTATAGGGGAACAACTAATAGAATCAGCTACTTGTTGAGGGTTACAACAGAGCCGATTGGAAACAACGGGGGTTTAGTTGATTGAAAGGTGCATCGGTTTGGATAGGTCGATGGCAAGAACCTTAAGATCGTGTGTGCATCTCCGATATATCGACTTATGTGCAGTCGATGTAGGACAGAATAAAAGAATTGTATCGGCAGTAGCCGATACTAGAAAGGTAACAACCGTATCAGCTAACCAGCCAATGGTAGGAACATATCAAAAGAAAAGCATCGGTTGACAGTTGTTACACAGACAACATAGATTTAAAGAAAACGGATGCTAAGTGGTTGGGTTGATAACCTGACATTGAAGCATAACTGTCGAGACGTATTAGCTAAGCAATAGATTCACACGGACTAACAAGAATCTATATACGGCAAGGAACTTAAGGAAACAGCAATCAAGACAAGGATAACGTCTTGACGGTAGGGATATGAGCGTTTGTGTGATGGATTAACTAATTACCACACTTTTCCACTTGAAACATACATTCTATAATCTATACTTAGCTACAACACATGCATATCACAAAAGACACAATAAAGCATTCATTTCCTAATATTTAACCTAGACCACACATCAAAGACTTCAACTCAAGATCATAACATAAAACTTGTAGAGTTTGACTTAGAGTTTCCAACAAAACTGATTTTGTACTTTTATGAACATCTTACGAAAATCTATGAAATGTAGAAGTTCACCGATTTGAAATACAGAAAGCTTTGGAAATTTTACAAAGAACACCCTAGAACTTTCTAAAACATAGCAATCAAGTCCCTGGTCCGGGAAAACAGATAACAGGAAGATAACGACGATATTCCGGCAAAGGAATCGTCGGCACCAAGAAGATTCAGTGAATCAGGGCAAACCTTGGTTATGAAGAAGAACACGCGGAAAGTGAATTCCCGCGGTAAATAGGATTGGCGACGAGAAGTACTCGACGGTGACGAGATTCCGTGGGTGACGAAGAAGTTTGTCGGGGAGGGTTGCCGTGGGTGGAAGATGGCCTGTTATCTTGTACACGCACGCGCTTGCTGAATCGAGTCGTGCCGGCCACTGACAAACACTTCCGCTCGCACTCACGAACGCGTCAGTTCAATTCTGCTCGGACCTCCGGGTCTTGCAACTCCGCCGCCCTCTTCACCTGTTGCGACGCCATTGAGGCCGGTCTACCTCCGCCACCGGTCTTGCGTTGCACGTCAAACCCGTGTCGCGTTGCTCCCGCCTCGACTTCCGTATAGATGAAGGGAGTTCGTCGTGCCTAGCTGCACCGCATCTCCTCCGAGCTCGTCACGCCCGACCACTGCCTTTGCTCCGCGGCTTCTTTTTCCGATTCGCCACGCCATACTCACACCTTCGCCTTCGTGAGGACTGTGGTCTACCTGTATTAGGGCCGTGCCTTCCGCTGCGTTTTCCTCGACGGCCTCTAATGTCCATCACGCGCGACCCTACTGCACACCAACTCGGTCGCGGCCTAAGCTCGCCCAACGGGAACTCCGTCATGCGCTGCACGCCGCCGCTCTGCACGTCGTTGCCCTGCATAGATCTTCCTCCTTCTTCCGTTGTTGGTCACGCGCTCGCTTCGGCCTTGCCGTGCCTTAGCTGCGCGCTGCTCTGCTCTGCCGTGCACGCGTTGCTCCACCCGCGCGCTCGCATCTGCCACACCCTCGCTGACTCCCTGTGTCCCCGCTTCAACTCTTGTTCGCCCAACGCCCGCGAGCCAGCGCCGTCTGCTCGCCTGAAGCCGTCGGCTTCGCTCCTGCGCTCGGCTCACGCGCGCCACCCGCGCGCACGCAACTTCCCCGCACATCATCGCCAGTTGCTCCTGCTCGCTCCGAGTCCGCGCGCAGCGCCGCGCCGCTCGCTCTCGCTCTGCCGCGGCCCGCGCCTCCGCTCGTCCTTGCCGGGCCGCACGCCGCTCGGTCCAGACCGTGCGCTGCCGCTCTCCTGCGCGCTCGCTGCCCCAGCGTCTCCCACTCCGCGCGTCTGCCTCGCTCCTGGGCCGAGCCACCGCCACGCCTGGGCCCGTCAGCTCGCGCCGCTCGCCGCCCTGGCTCGGCCGCTGCCGCTCGCCTGGGCCGCCGCCCAAAGCCGCACTGCCGCAGCTCCCTGTGCCTACCGAGCCGCCGAGCGCTGGCCCGCGCCCGCTCCTGTGCACCGCGCCGAGCCGGGCCGCCGCCGCGCCTGCGCCTGGTGCTGCCGCTTGCTCCCGAGCCGCGCGCCGCCTACCAGCGCCCCGCCTAGGCGCCCATGCGCCGGCCTCCGCCTGCCCCCGAGCGCGCCCTCTGCCGCCCGCGCCAGGAGCCGCGCCTGCTGCCGCCAGCGCTTGCTGCCGTGCTGTCTACTTGGGCCGGCGGAAGAGAGAGCAAGGGAAACGGATAAGGATTGGGGGGGCAGAGAAAGGTGTCGCCGGTGGGGAAGAAAGGCAAGGTGCCAGAAAAGATAAGGCAGAAGAGAGAAAGAACAGAGGAGAAAGGGAAAACAGATATCCCAAGGACTTATACGCGATTTCAGAAAACTGCAGGGGCCTGTCTGTAAAATAAAATTTTTCGTTGATTTAAAACCCAAATGAAGAAATGCCCAAAACGAAAGTTGGAGAGTTTTTCAAACTCTACAATATTGCTTTAGGGCTCAAGTTCAAAAACTCAAAACTTATATTTTTACACGTGAATCTTTGTACAAAAGTCGGATTTGAATTGCTTTTGTCCTAGAAATGTAATTTATAAAATTTTAGGACCTAAATGCAAGCATTTATGACACGTCATAATGGCGGGATAGACTCGTCATAATGGTTGGATAGACATGTCATGATGACTTGCACTTTTACACTTTAGCCCTAAGTAAATTTGAAAGTTACTTTTGTAAATCAAATACTTGCGTAAAAGGACTTGTACTTTTATAAAATTACATAAATACCCTTATTTTCACCACTTTACCTAAAATTTTTACACATTCCAACATACACATTGCAAATAAAACTTTTGGATAAATATATAGATATATATATTTTTTACAATGAACAAAATAACAAAAACATGTTTACCAAAACCACATTTCACTTATTTTGGAATTACCCTAATCCAAATACATTTTGCAAAAACAACCCTAGGTTTTTCTCTAATTACAAAAATACCCTTTTTACTTGCACTTTAAATTTTCAAAAGCTTTACATAAACACACATGAGCTTTATACTAACAAACATATATTTCACACTAACAAATTATATGCCTAGCATTACAAATACACGAACTGTCACAAGTATGATGCAGTAGAGTATCAGGAAGAAGGTGTTCGCCGATGCCGAGTTAGAATGACTATTCCTCAACATCCCTTCCGTTCCCAATGGCAGCCCATTGAAGTTGACGTAGTGGGTCATCGTATAGTCGATACGATTGAGGGAGCAACTCTAGAAGCTATCTATCTTTTCTACAACCAGCATCCAAGGGAAGTTGCAGGACAGCCTATCGGTTTATTCTCTACCACAGATCCCAACGATTCTGAGTGGAATCTCAGGATAGTCCCTGAAAGTCATAGATTGGAAGGCTCAACGGAAGAAGCGCTTCAGGGTACTATGCGGTTCATGAATGTGCAACATCATTATCAACTTCTGCTATGTCGCGGTATGGGTCAGTTGATCAATATCGCGTAAGGTCATTTTAGGAACACTGACTGACAAGTCACCCAGATTGCGCAGCTTCAAGCCTTGGTGGCAGAAAAGGATGAAATCATCGCTGCCCGGGAGGAGACTATTCATCACCGGGAAGATCAAATCAACGAGAGTGACGCAATGATCACCCAACGTAACACGATCATTGAGTTTCTCCAAGAAAAGATTCATGACCTCATTATCGAGGTTGATGATGCCCAAGCCCAAATCAATGAACTCCAACAGCAGCCAGTACCTCCTGCTGTACCAGCCCCCGAAGAGGAAGAAGAAGATCCTGAAGAAATCGAAGGAGTCTCCGGAATTGATTCTGAGCACGGAGATCCTGTTATCAGTCCCCATCACTCCTCATCAGGCAGTCAGTCATCTGTGGGCAACTTTGATGACTTTTAGTTTGGTTTAAGTTGGTGACATTCTAGCTGTAATTAGTTGAAAAATGTGACATAGGTAGTGCGTAGTTTACCTAGATCCAGAGCCACTTGTTGTGTTCTACGTGGCATGTGTATTTATGAACTGACTTGTAGTAGTTTAAGCGCCCTGATGTAAGATGTAAGGACCACTGGTGTTTATATAGTAATCCAAACCCCGTGTTCTACCATCTTACTTAATCTCTTTGCATCTGAAATGAGTTGATTGAATGGAATTTATGAACTAAAATTTGGCAACTGTATATCATCTGAAATTGGAATAAGGATATGATTGATAATGGACATCTCCTTTGTTTCAGATGGTTGGAGCTACTCGAGGAACCCCGGAAGGTTTCCGGGCAGATCAGGCCAGCGGATCCCAGCAACCGCCACCGCCACCTCCAAATCTAGCCGAGGTTATGGCGTGACAAACAGAACTCCTCAATCAGCTTGTGCAGGCTCAAATGGGCCACTTCCACCATCAGTCCCGAGGTCGAGATTAACCTCCATTGGCTAGTTATCAAGATTTCCTCAGCACCCAGCCTCCACTGTTCCATAAGGCGAACGAGCCTCTTGATGCTGACGCTTGGCTCCGCACCATTGAGTCGAAGTTCGCCTTATTGTCTGCTCCATGTTCCGATGAGAACAAGGTGCTCTTTGCGGCCCAACAACTCCGTGGTACTGCCTGCATCTGGTGGGATAATTATCATGCCATGCAGCCGGCCGATCATGTCGTCATTTGGGACGAGTTTTGGACTGCGTTTCGAGCGCACCACATCCCCGAAGGACTCATTGAGCGCAAGCTCAATGAATTTCTGAATTTGACTCAGGGAACCCGCACCGTTCTGCAATATGCACAAGTCTTCAACCACTTGTGCCAGTATGCGGAATACCATGCGGACAATGATGCCCGCAAAAGAGATCGTTTTCGCCGAGGCCTGAATACCAAACTTAAAGAATGACTAAACTTGGTAAAGGCCAAGAATTTCAATGAACTGGTCAATATGGCCATCACTCAAGAAGACTGCATCTCTGCCCACAGAGCAGAAAAGAAAAGGAAGACACCTACCGGACCTTCAACTACACAACCGTCAAGATATCGGTTGGTTCAAAATGCTGCTACCCGAGCACCACCTCGAAGTAACATGCCTGGCAGATGGGTAGCTAGACCACCCCAGCAGGCACGATTCAATCGACCACCGACGCCTCAACCTCAGCAGCAACAACAACAAGGTCTGCGGCTGAGTTTTCCGCCAGCCAACCAAGGAAACAGCAACTATCGTTGTTTCAACTGCGGAAGCCCGTCCCACTTTATCAAGGATTGCCCTCAACCTAGAAAATCCTTCCAAGGGCAAACATCCAATCCAACCAGCAAGGGCAAGGGCAGGAAGCAAGTAGTCCAAGTCCGCCAGGGAAGGTGAACCTCACCACTCTCTCCGAACTCCCCGAGGGGACACCAATAATGACGGGTACTTTTTCTATCAACCATCAACCTGTAATTGTTCTTTTTGACTCTGGTGCCACCCATAGTTTTATCAGTTCAAAGTGTAAAACAAAATTAGGCTTGGACCTTTATCCTATTAGTGGGGTATATATGATAGCAACTCCTGGCGGTAAAATTTCCTCAAACCAAGTTTGTAGAAGTGTACCAATTCACATGGGTACAAATCTGATGAGGACAGATTTCCTATTACTGGACCTAGAAGGAATGGATATCCTCTTAGGTATGAATTGGATGACCCATCACCATGTGTCATTAGATATATCTTCCTGAACCGTGGAGATAGATTCACCTGAGCACAAACTTACCATTTTCTATCTTCCACAACGAAAGTGCAAAAATTCTTGTACCTATGCTGCAACCGGGATCAAGTTAAAGGATATCCCTATCGTTTGTGAATACCCAGATGTCTTTCCAGACAATTTGCCTGGAATGCCCCCAGATAGAGATATCGAGTTTATCATAGAACTTCAACCTGGCACAGCCCCTATTTCTAAGAGATCTTATCGTATGCCTCCTAATGAGTTGGCCGAGTTAAAAATCCAACTCCAAGACCTCCTTGATAAGGGTTTCATCTGTCCGAGTGCATCACCATGGGGTTGTCCAGCTTTATTTGTAAAGAAGAAAGATAATAGCCTAAGGCTATGTGTACATTATCGTCCTCTCAATGCGGTGACTATCAAAAACAAATATCCCCTACCCCACATTGACATTCTCTTCGATTAGCAAGCCGGAGCCAAAGTATTCTCTAAGATTGATCTTCGTTCCGGCTATCATCAAATTAAGATCCAGCCAAGTGACATTCCAAAAATGGCCTTTTCTACTCAATATGGTCTATATGAATACCTGGTCATGTCGTTTGGTCTTACTAATGCCCCAGCATATTTCATATATCTCATGAATTCTGTCTTCATGCAAGAACTCGACAAATTTGTTGTGGTCTTCATTGATGACATTCTGATCTACTCTAAAACTCCAGAAGATCATGCAAAACATCTTCATGTCATTCTTCAGCGATTAAGAGACCACCATTTATACGCCAAATTCTCCAAGTGCGAGTTCTGATTAGATACTGTGAAATTTCTAGGCCATACTATCTCTGGTGATGGTATATCTGTTGACTCCAGTAAAGTACAAGAAGTGATGGATTGGAAACCCCCTACATCAGTCCATCAGATCCGTAGTTTTCTTGGTCTAGCTGGCTATTATCATGGCTTTATTCCTGACTTCTCTAGAATAGCCAAACCTATGACCGAACTACTAAAGAAAGGTATTAAATTCTCTTGGGATCCAAAATGCGAAGATGCATTCCACACTCTCCGAGATCATCTTACGACTGCTCCAGTCTTAGCTCAACCAGATGTGTCAAAATCCTTCGACATCAATTGTGATGCATCAGGAACTGGACTTGGTTGTGTGCTTATGCAGGACAACCGAGTAATTGCATATGCATCACGAGCACTCAAGGTTCATGAACAAAACTACCCTACCCATGATCTTGAACTCGCAGCTATCATTCATGCCCTAAAGATCTGGAGACATCATCTGATGGGTACGAAGTGTCATATATATACCGATCACAAAAGCCTCAAGTACATCTTTACACAGGTAGATCTGAATATGAGGCAAAGACGCTGGCTAGAACTTATCAAAGATTATGATTTGGAAGTACACTATCATCTAGGCAAGGCCAATGTCATTGCAGATGCACTCAGTCGCAAAGCACATTGTTCTTGTCTATCTGTAGAAGCTTTTAACAAGACTCTTTGTTGGGAAATGAGAAAGCTTAATCTAGAAATCATTCCCCAAGGTGACTTAAATCATCTCTCAATTGAAGCCACGCTTAGGGATAGTATCGTTCTAGCTCAACAGCGCAATAAAGGAGTCAGAATTATTAAGCAGAAGATAACACAAGGAAAAGGAAAATATAAGTGCTTCCGAGTAGACCCAGAAGGAGTTTTATGGTTCAACGAACGTATCGTTGTACCTAAGGACCATAAGCTCCGTAAACAGATAATGGACGAGGCCCACCTGCCAAATTCTCTATGCACGCTGGCAGTACGAAGATGTACCAGGATCTGAAACAAAACTTTTGGTGGACTCGTATGAAATGAGAAATTGCCAAGTATGTCTCAGAATGTGATATCTGCCAAAGAGTCAAAGCCAGTCATCTTAAAACTGCTGGTATTCTTCAACCTCTACCTATTCCCTCTTGGAAGTGGTATTCTTCAAACTACTGGTATTCTTCAACCTCTATCTTACCCAACACTTCTCTGAGATATGACTCAATTTGGGTAATCGTTGATCGATTAACCAAGACTGCACATTTCCTTCCTGTGCATACTACATATAATGCCAAGAAGTATGCCGAGATTTACCTGAATCAAATTGTGCATCTTCATGGAATACCTAAGACAATAATTTCTGATCGTGGAGCACAATTCGTTGCTTGGTTCTGGGAGCAACTTCAAGATGCTCTTGGAACTAAGTTAATTTGAAGCTCCGCATATCATCCTCAAACAGATGGACAGACTGAAAGAGTAAATCAGATTTTGTAAGACATGCTTAGAGCCTGCGTCCTTCAGTATGACAAGACTTGGGACAAATGCTTGCTAATGGTAGAATTCTCTTACAACAATAGCTATCAAACTAATCTCAAGATGGCCCCATTTGAAGCATTGTACGGTCGCTGATGCCGAACTCCTTTGAGCTGGTCACAAACCAGCGAGCGTAAGATCTTCGGACCGGACCTCGTCACTAAAGTAGAGGAAAAAGTAAAGACTATTCAAAACAATCTAAAGGTAGCCCAAGCTCGGCAGAAAAGCTACGCCGATATATGAAGAAGGCCATTACAGTTTCAAGTCGGAGACTTCGTGTATCTTCGAGTATCTCCTACTTGAGGTATTCAAAGGTTCGGTGTAAAAGGAAAACTTGCTCCTCGATACATCGGACCCTTTGAAATCCTTGAAATCTGTAGACCCGTAGCTTACCATCTCCAACTTCCTTCTCAATTAACGGCCATCCATAACATCTTCCATGTGTCTCAACTTAGGAAATGCCTCAAGGTTCCTACTAAGATCATCGATTCCCAAGCCATCGAAATCCAATCTGATCTGACCTATACAGAACATCCACTTAGAGTGCTAGACACTAAAGAGAGAAGCACTAGAAGAGAAACCATTAGAATCTTCAAGATTCAGTGGAACCATCATACTGAAGAAGAAGCAACATGGGAAACCGAATCTTATCTTCAGCATAACTTCCCAGACTTCCTTCAAGCTAACCTCCGAACTTGATCATCTAAATCCATTCTATTCCAGAATCTCGGGATGAGATTCTTTTTAGGGGGAAGACTGTGACACTCAGGTACATGGTGTTGTCACATTTTAAATTTTAGTATGATGTTATGTGCAAAATGTGGTAAAAGTGTGTACAAAAATTTAAAAGCTAAGGGAAAAAGGTTGTTTATATAATTATATTTTAATAAAGGTCCTTTAGTGCTAAATGGGTAAGCATGGAGGGTAGAATTCAAATGTATGAGGGTTGTTTTGCAAAAGTCAAAAACTTGTGTTTAAATCGCAAATGTAGGTGAAACTACACCTAGGATGTATTTGTAGTGTAGTTTTAAAATAGGATTTATGTAAAGTTTGGAAATCTTGTTAAGTTTCAAATTAATTACACATCCTTAGCTCTTTTGCAAGTAAGACTTAAAGCAAAGTTGTAGATTTTGGAAAACCATATACTTTTGCTTTTGGGCCCATTTTCATTTGAACCCTGGTTTGAAAGTTATTTAAGCATTACAGTGGAGTCCCTATCTTTTCTAGAAATTACAACCGGGTCCCTCTTCGTCTGCCTCTCTCCCCCTCTCCTCTGTTTCTCTGCCGCGCGCCGCCGCTACTCTGGCCAGCCATGTGCGCCGCCCCTGCCGCCCCAGCGCCGCTCTGCGCTCGTCCACGTGCCGCCCCAGCCTCTGCCTCGCCGCTCCCCGGCCTTGCGCTGGCTCCTCCCCGCCGCGACACGCCGCACGACTGCCTACCCCAGCCGTGCTTCACCGCCGCTCGCCGTCGCAGCGACTCCAGTGCCACCTCCTACTCCCGGCGGTTCCACGCATCACTACCCTGCCTTGACGCCGCCCTCCCGACCCCGTGCTGGCCCGCCCTTGCGTCCTCCACGTCGCATTGCCTCTACCCGAGCTCTGCCGCGATCGCCACGCGTGTTGCCAAGGCACCAGCTCCTGCTTGCGCATGGGCACATCCTCTTCTGGATCTCGAGCACCCCCTAAAGCTCCTAGCACTCTTGCTCTCGCGTTTGCACACGCACAATTCACTTGATCCCTCCTGCTCCGATCATCTCCCGTCACCCGATCCCCGCCGCCGTCCCTGGTCACCGTCGGCAGCCCCACCGCCGCTCCCCAATCCCTGATCCAGTGCACCAACAGCATTGTCGTGACCCACCGCAGGTCATCGGGCAAACTAATCTCAGTTTTCTCCACCAGAACTGCCGGACCACAACGCCGACGAACCCCTTTTCTCCGCCGCCGCTCGACCTCCCGCCGACCCGTCGGAACAAAGCCTCCCCACCCCGGCCAAATGCATCATCAGCACCACATCATCCTCCAGAAGCGATTCCGCCCCTCCTTCACTGCCCTCCGTTGCCCTAGCCCGCAGAATGTCGGCTGCCATTGTCGCTGGTAAGAGCCCGAGGTCCACCCCGCCGTCGATCACCACTTTCTGCTCGGTCTCCGACCAAATTAAGTTGGGGGAAAGCATCCCCGCACTCCCCCGGTGCTCACGTGCGCCTTGTTCCTCCATGTTCGCTGGCCCATCGCCGGAAACGCGAGCACCCCGACACGGCCGCCGCCACACCTCGCCGCCGGCCATGTTCTACCCCTGCCCGTCGAGCACATCACCTCCCAACCAGCACTACATGCTCTGTAGATCATGTTGAGCCAGTCCATCCTCGCCGGAGACCTCGCCGTCGGCGAGAACGCGCCGGAACAGACCCACCAGCGACGTCGGGGAGTGTCAAGGGCATAACCGCGAATAGTTTTCCTGTTCTAAGGGCCTAAGTGCTAGAACCCGAGGACCCCAGTGCAAAACCTTTTGTTAGTTCATGTGAGCAAGGCTGCTGACTTGTAAAATTCATAGGAAATTGTAGGAAATTCCAAAAATTGACAAACCAGTTTTGTTAGAAACTAGAAATCAAAATCTACAACTTTTATTAATGAAGTTTGGTTTGAAACTAAATACTCTTGAATCTATTTTAAATCTAAGTAAAAGGGGTATTTTATATATAACTCTTACATACAAGCTTAGCCTCTTAAGATTTTTGGTAAGTAGCATCTTTAGATCATGTGTAATGTAGTATAAAAGTTTCAAGCTTAGTATTATTTTGTAGTTTAAGTTCTTTTGAATTTGGGCAATTCAATTTGAAATGATTGGAATTTAGTTAAACATATTTCTAAAGCCTGTTTATTTAGATCTTTTCACCATAGTCTAATATATTGATACATAGTTTATAATTAGAAATTCAAGGCTTTATAATTCCATTTACCTAAGATTTGAATTTAAACTTGAAGTCTAAATTCAAATTCAAATATTTTAAGTTTCTATTTTCAGCAAATCCAGTACTATAACCATAACTTAAGTGTAAATGGTAACTTAAAAGTAAAACCCCCTTATTTCATGAATTCATTTGTGTTAATTGTTGGATTGCAACTTTATCGTGAAATAAAATCTTAAACTCAAGCACCATCTCACTTAAATTATTGCATATCATGTAGAATCAATGACGCTCGACGACGGAGACTACGAGCTAGTTTGGGACAAGACCAAGGGTTTTCTGAAGACCCGATAAACATCGCCGAGGATCTAACTGAAGCCCCGAACCAAAGTTCGGAAGTCTCTGACACTCCTGCCCCCAACCCCACTCAAGAAGGCAAGCCCCGATGCATACCCCAGTATTTCAATTTATTACAATTTCATTACTATATTATATCATGCATTACGTCTAGAAGTCGAAATGAAACCCTAGTTGCATAAAATCTTAGGAATCCAATGTATTGTCCCCGAGTCCTTATCGCATAGACGCTCTGCTAATTAGGACCGGTAAAAGATGAGTGATTTCCTATCACTCGCGCGATATAGGAGTTGATTGTTTACTATTCCGCAATCACTATAAGGATGATGGACGGGGTCATGTGCAGTATCATGACTCGGAAAGGTTACCCCGTCTGTGTTGATAAAAGTTGATAAGGTCGAAGTGTGTGGTAGTGGTGGCTAAGCGTTTGAAAGTACTAGACACATACCGCGAAATATGGTAAAGCGGTAAGCCTAGTACCTGAATGGCCCGGCAAATGGACATGTCTCCACCACTCGATTATTTAATTTCTGTTGTACACACGCACCGACGTGTGGGAGTGCGTTCTGCATAGTAGATAGGAATACGATCATGTAGTCGCGCTACAGACGTATGTCCTGCACAATTGGTGTGTGTACGGTCCTGCAGTCGCTTGTGGTGGCCCTGATCCATAACCCGGAATATGAGGGAAACGGTTGCTTCGGAACGATCTTTGGATGTTCCGAGCATGTGAGTTAGGTTTACCCTTGCAAGGTTGAAACTCGATTTAGAATCATCCGTCTCTCGCGGAAATTGAGACTGCTTATTCCTTCTGCCACATAGAGTAAGAAGTGTACTGTGATTGTAAACTCGCCTTCGTGCGAGGTAAACCTGCTTCGATCCTGTTGAACCGTGGTTGTATCGGGCGGAGACCCGACAGACCAATGGATTGTTCCGTTTGAAGTGCGTTGAGTTAGTATCGGCTGGACAGCGATGACTAGCACACTTGAGCCGGAATAATTCAGGCGGTTCTGCCACACTCTGCTCTGCCTATGCCATAGCCTTACACTCTGCGCGATGGTTGGTCCGTGGAGTGGGACCCGTCTCCGGCCAACACTGAAGTACGTTGGAGCCCTTGAGAGTGGACTTGCGTACTTGAGCCGGTGTAATTTAGGTTGGTTCTGCCACACAGGCTAGACAATCCGTTTGGTTCACATAGGCCATACCTGAAAGACAGACTAGCAAGACTGAGTATGCTAATACTCAGCAAGACTTACCCGTTTTATGGTATACTTTGCCATGTAACTAGACTTATGATGGCTTGTAATGGTTCTGGGTTTAAATTCAGCTGAAAAGCAACAAAGAGTATGATCTAACTTTCATGTTTTAGCTTTCAGCTTCTAGTTGCAATAACCATTTTAGGTAAGCATCTATACTAGACAAGCAAGGTAGAGATTAACATCCATCAAGATTATTCCAACAAGAGTTACTGTTCTTACTCTATGTGGCAGAAGGAATAAGTAGTCTCAATCTCCGCGAGAAACGGATGATTCTGAATCGAGTTTCATAACCTTGCAAGGGTAAACCTAACTCACATGCTTGGAACATCCAATGATCGTTCCGGAGCAATCGTTTGCCTTTCATTCCGACTCGTGGATCAGGGCCACCACAAGAGACTGTAGGACCATACGCACATCCAATGTACAGGACGTACGTCTGTAGCGCGACTACATGACCGTACTCCTATCCGCTGTGCGGAACGTACTCCCGCACGTCGGTGCATGTGAAAAACCAAATTACGAGTGGTGGGAGGTATTGTGGCAGAACCAACCTGAATTATACCGGCTCAAGTACGTGAGTCCACTCCCGAGGGCTCCAACGTGCTTCAAACGGTATAATCCCTTGGCCTGTCGGGTAACGTCCCGATAAACCACCGATACACAGGATCAAATAAGGTTACCTCACACGAAGGTGAGTCCAGAGATACAGTTACCATCATATTTTACATCACACGGAATTACATTACAAAAGTTTCCAAAAGCAGTACGAAGTTTCAAATTTAGAGAAAACATTACAAACTGTTAGAGTTATGGTTTTTAGCAGCGGAAAAACATACGCGATGATTACAGCACGTCATCAAGACAGATGTCATGCTAAGCCCAGGCATGACATCACTCGATATCACCAGTGCTGGCCGGGGACGGATCCCATTCCACGGACCAATCATCTGGAAGAGCACAGGGCCAAGGCAAGGGAAGAGTAGGGTCTTCAAAGACATTACCTGAAAAACATATAACTAGCAAGACTGAGTATACTAATACTCAGCAAGGCTTACCCGGGTTTGGGTATAATTTAGCCCGTAACTAGACTCATGAAGGCATTTCAAGGGTTCTGGGTTTATTTTCAGCTGAAAAGCAATAAAGAGTATGAACTAGTTTCAAATTTTAGCTTTCACATTCTAGTTGATTATCCATTCTATGTTAGCACCTACACTAAGCAAGCAAGATATAGATTATCATCCATCAAGATTATTCCATCAATAATTACACTTTTTACTCGATGTGGCAGAAGGGATAAGCAGTCTCATTCATCGTGAGAGGCGGACGATTCCTGAATCGAAATTCAACCTTGAAAGTTAAACCTAACACACACGCCTGGAACATCCAAAGATCGTTCCGAAGCAACCGTTTGCCTTTCATTCCGGGTCGTGGACAGGGCCACCACAAGCGACTGCAGGACCATACGCACACCCAATGTATGCAGGACGTACGTCTATAGCGCGACTACAAAACCCGTACTCCTGGTTGCCCTTGCAACACGTATTCCCACACATCGAATCAAGTAACCAAAAGAACCAAATACATGTGGTGTTCAGTATATCCACTTGCCGGGCCGATTGGTTACTAGGCTTACCGCTTACCATATTTCGCGGTATGTGTCGGTGTTTAACCGGCTGCCCACCGAGGGATATACCCAAGGTGGTAAGTTTTGGGTGAGGAGACGCCGAGATCAGGAACTCGAAGGTGCAAGGAACACAAGGCTTTTAGACAGGTTCGGGCCGCACAGAGCGTAACACCCTACGTCCTGTATGGTGGTTTGTATTCTCTTTGGTGTAGAATGACCTAATGATCTTCTGTTTTGAGAGGGGTCCCTGACCTCCCTTATATATCCGAGAGGTCAGAGTTACAAAGATGCTAACCAACTCCCGTCGAGGGATCATACCAGAGCACATCTCGAGTAGATCCTCTCCGTGTTGGTTAGCTCTATCTCCTATTTAAACGGGATAAATAAGAGATAAACAAAATGAATAAGAGATAAGACGGGCTTAATCTCCTAAACTTCGTAACATGCCCAGCCCGGTGGCCCCGGGTCTGACAAGCCCCCGAGCTCTTCGTAGCTGAGTACTGCAGGCTAATCGAGTACTTTCGAAGCAGTCCTCGACTTCTTCTGAAGCTTCGTCTTGAAGTCCTTCTTCGAGTACTTGCCTGGCTGCATCGAAGCTATGAGGTGCTCATGCCCTGAATTTTTTCTATGGTGTGCGATTTAAAAATTGCACTCCATATGGAGTAGCCCCCGAGCCTTAGGTTGAATCGGAGAATCAGGCTGAGGGTCCCGTTAGTCTATAATCCTCCTTATCCTTCAAAGAAATTTGAAAAATAAGTAGTCGATGCCACGTACCCCGCAGCCCCCGAGCCTTGAATCCAAATCCCACAAAATTGGAGGTAAGGGTCCAAAAATCATGGCATACAGGCTAAACAATGACACGTTAAGGGGAGACCAAAGTGATGATACAAATGATGTAATTAGACCAAAGATTCGAAAACCCCCTTTTTTCGGGCTAATTAGCCCTGAAAAAATGATTAATCGAATATTTAATCCAATCAGGTCACCAAATGACCCCTCACCTTCGGAATATTCCACAAAACGACTCTTGAACTTCAGAACAATAACTTTTCCCCATCCCGCTGGTTACTTAACCCCGCGGCAATAGGAGGGAAAATTGTGCTTTCAATCCGCATTCCGCCAAAAACCACCAAAATCCCAATCTGAGCCAAACGTCGCCGCCATCCCCTCAAGGAGATCCTCCCGCTCCAACCTCCCCACCCCTCTCCCCGCAGCCCCCGAGCATCTCGTGGCTTAGCGCATCGGAGATGGCGTCCAAGAAGTCGGAGATCGAGGAAATGAAGAAGGATGCGGGGCCGTCGATCGCGGAGTGGACACACAGTAAGTGCTCCCTCAACAATCTGAAAAAACTGGTTTCCGAGGGGTTGCTGCAAGAGAAAAACCTTGTCAACTGGCGCCCCTCGTTCCGTGAGCCCTTCCCCATCGAGAATGTTGATGAAATCATCACATTCTTCCATTTTGCCGAACGGGGATTGGCCCTCCCCACTTGTTCCTTCTTTCGTGGCCTTCTTTACTACTACGGGCTTGAGCTCCATCACCTCAACCCAAATTCCGTTTGCCATATTTCCATTTTCATTCACTTCTGCGAAGCATTTCTCGGAATCGAACCCCACTGGGATCTGTTCCGCTTCCTCTTCCGCGTCAAACCCCAGCCGACCACAAAGAAACTTGCCGTGGTGGGGGGCGCCGGCACCCAACTGCGACAGCAGGCCGGCGAAAAATACCTTTCATATAAATTCCCCTCAAACCTTCCTGGATGGAAAAACCTATGGTTTTACATCGAAAACCATGCTCCCCACCTGCCGACGAAGTCGAGCAGACCGCCAGTGGTGAGGGGGCAATGGAACCTTGAACCCTCCGGCATGGAAATGATACAGGTCAGAGAACTGCTGGAGGCCATCGAGGCACAGAAGAAGGAGGGATTGACCGGCGCCTCCATCATGTTCTCATTTTACAAGCGTCGCGTCCAACCCATCCAACAACGCTGTTGCCTGGGCTTCGAGTACACCGGCCCAGCTGACCCTTCTCGCATGTGCACAGAGGAGGTGCCAAACGAAGTTGCGCTCCAGCGAGTTCAGCGGGTGCTGCTGGACGTGAACGCCGTGCCGTACGTGCCCACCTTGTTCTCCGCGCAAAATCCGCCCCCGCCGGTAAGTATTTCGACTTCTTTCACTGAAGAAATCTGCTACTGCACCGGTACTGAACTGAAGAACTGTCTGCAGGGACACTCGGAGCTGTACTGCAGCTACCCGCCGCAGCCGGACCTCCCCCGAGCGTATCACCTCCTCCCTTCTGCAGCCACGGCAGCCAAGAAGGCTCGCCTTGCTGCGGCTCAAAGCCGCAACGAGTCCGCCGAATGCGTGGACTCGTAGGCGGGGGAAGAAACTGAAGGAGGACCACGCCCTGCTACCGTCGTTGCCACCAAGGCGGCTCGCCTTGCTGCGGTTCAAGGCAGCAGCGAGTCCACCGAGTGCGTGGACTCGCAGGCGAGTGAAGGAACCGAAGGGGAACCGCGCTGGGAGAACTCCTCCGACCAGAGCTTGGAGTTGGCCGGCGCTCTACCACCGGTGCCGAAGGGCCAGCGACAGATGCGCAAACGCAAGGCCCAAGAAATTGAGTCCTCCAGGTACGGAGTTGCTGTTTTGGCCAGTTGCAAAGTATCAATGATGCGGAATACTGACAGCGTCCCCTTGCAGTCTCCCTGCTCTGCCACCCGGGACTGAACCCGAAGGGGTGGAGACAAGCCCCTCCGTCGCCGCGGCGGTGACAATTGCCGTGGCGGGGACCCCTTCATCGGCCGACCAGGCCTCGCCATTAGCAACGGGTATTCCTCGACGGGCCTGGAGGGTGAAGAAGGCCGCCAAGAAGAAGTCAACACTGTAAGTTTTCCTTCAATCGCTTGAAGATCTTGCTCGTGCCCACTTGGATAACAATGTTGTCGATATCACCAGGGCTGCAAGTGCAGTGCGGCTCCAGCTGGAATCGGGCACGGCTGCGGCGCCTGCCTCGGCTGCTGCAGCCCCCGAGCCCTCGGCGCCTGGGGGGCCAGGACCCGCAGAGGTGGCCCCTGAAGCAGATGCAGCGCTCCCCGACTTGTCGCCTCCTGAGCCCCGACAAGAGGGAGCCGGACCCGGTGGCGAGGAATAAGTCGTGGCCTCTGGTGCCGCTCCTACCGATGGCACAGGTACGCGCTTACCCGCCCGCGACTGGCTGCCGGGGTCTGGGCATAATGTGTTGAGCACTTCGTATGCTTGCAGGTGTCCAGCCGCCGCCGTCCGGGGATGCCGCCGGGCCCTCAGGGAGTCCCCGTGGGGTATTGAGGGCCGGGCCAGGGCACCAGAACGTCATCACCACCGACCTGGTGGATGACCTCCTGCTGTCGGCGGAGAACCTGAAGACTTTCAAGAGCACCTTCAAGGAGCTATACGACTTCTCCATGGTAATACTCGGGTAATGTTCCAGATGTGCTCATTGGTGAGTTGATTGCGACTCAATCTCCGCCTTTTGTGCAGCATGTAATCACCAAGTCCCAGAAGAAGTCAGAGAAACTCCGCGCGGTTGTGAGTGACGCGCAAGAGTTAGCTGCCCTGAACAAGCGCATCTCCGAGGAGAAGACGAAGAATTGCTATCTGCAGCGAGAGCTTGATATACTGAAGCAAGAAAGGACTCGAGAGACCTGGCTGCTCAAGAATGACCTGAAAAACATGGAGAAGGCCAACTCCGAGCTCCAACAATAGCTCAAGGAGCAACAAGCAGAGTACCAGGAGCAGCTCAAGGCAGAGAAGAAGGCGCACCAAGGTAGGCCCGCGCTTCCCTCGAGTACTTTTCCTCAGTAACTCCCTTTAGATGCTGAAGTGCCCTTACCACAGAGCTTAGGAAATTAACGAAATACAAAGACGAGCTGCTTACTGACGTGAAGAATATGTTGTATCGACGTACAGATGATGTCGAAAGGCTGCAGAAGGTGATCGGCGACACTGAACGTCAGTTCATCGACTGCCTTCAGCAAGTCAAAGCGCTGGGCGAGAAGAACAAGCAGCAGCACCAGGAGCTGGAGGACCTCCGGGGAGCCGCCCAGGAGCTGGTGGACATGGTGGATCCGCCGGAAGAAGGCAAAGCAGGCCCGCGGCCCCTGCTGGAGCGACTCCGCGAGGCCTCGAAGAAAATGCTGAAGTTCCTATCCGAAGCTTCAGTTGCGTGCGTGAGTAATGCCCTCGCCTATGTAAAGTCCTTCGTGCCAAATGCGCAGTTGAGCATCTTTGCGCAAGGGATGGCGGCGGACTGCACAGACGAGCGATTCGAAGAGTACTTGCAAGAGGCCCAACCTGTAGCGGAGCAAATTGTACACAATGTACTATAGGATTAGGGTGTATGAAACAATTAATCATTCTCTTATGTAAATGCTTTACTCGACATCTCTACTTGTTTGCGTGTCTTAGCTGAATTGGGATCCAGGCTTACGAGACTCAAGTAGTAGACGCCTCCCTGGGTGCAACGACCCGAAGGGCAGCTAATACTCGTCTAACAGAATAGCCACAACTCGATCGAGCGGGTCTAAACTTGTTAGGAAAGAACGCGAGCATCGTCGCGGGGTTGCCATGCGTAGGGCTTAAAAATAAGACTGTCCCGAGTGCGGCGGCCGGGGTGTAGTCGAAGGTCGCTCCTGCTGTGAGCATGCTCCGTAAGCTGGAGAAGACCCGGACGGACGGATCAAGCTTGCAAGGAGCGAGTGCGGGCAGCGCCGCGAGCTTGCCATTCCTTTTGGCAAAAACAAGACTGTTCTGAGTGCAGCCACTCAGGATGTAGTCGATGTGGCTCTTTATGCAAGCCTTTCCAACGTACTAGGTGTAAGCCAGTCAAACGGATCGACTGTGTTGGAAAAAGTGCGACTGCTGTCGCGTGCGACCATCGAAGGTCGCGGCAGAACTCGATATGCCGAGGAGTTAGCCGGAGCCGAGGGCTCTGTCAGAAACGAAAGTCAAAGGGGGATGACCGTGGCCGTAGCCCCCGCGTCATGCGCGACAAGAAGTCGATATATATATGTTTGCACGTGACACTGGCCATCATGGAAGTAAGAAGGCATGTACAACCCGAGTCGTGTGGCTCATGGCCTCCAAAGTGATTCGGGAAAAGGAGATCTTCTGAGCCCCCGGGGAATTAGCGATCACCGGGCCTCGACTTAAGGGTAGAACTTGCGCAGGTTCTGAACGTTCCAGGAGTTCGGGACTTCGCGACCCTCGGGGAATTGTAGTCGATAAGACCCTGGCCTTGTGACCTGCTTGACGATGAATGGGCCCTCCCACCTTGAATTGAGCTTGTGGAGGCCGGACTCGTCCTGAATACGGCGCAAGACCAAATCACCGACGCTGAATGACCGCTCCCTGATGTTGCGATCATGGTATCGCCGGATCCCCTGCAGGTACCGGGCTGACTGAACAAGGGTGGTACAGCGAGCTTCTTCCACAGAATCGAGCTCTAGCTGCCGCGCCTCGTCCGCCTCGCCTTCACTGTACATTTCGACCCTTGGAGACTTCCACATGATATCGGCTGGTAGAATAGCTTCGGATCCATACACGAGGAAAAAGGGTGTTTGTCCTGTGGCTTTGGACGGCTGAGTCCGAAGCCCCCAGACGACATGTGGCAACTCATGCACCCATTTACCTCCCTTCTTGCTGTTTTCATCATAAAGTCTCTTCTTGAGGCCGTCAATGATCAAGCCATTCGCCCTTTCGACTTGTCCGTTAGCCCTGGGGTGTGCAACCGAGACATATTTAACTTCAATGCAAGCATTCTCGCAGAACTCCCAGAACTGGTTCGCCGTGAAGTTTGACCCCAAGTCCGTGATGATGGAGTTGGGGAAGCCGAAGCGATGCATAATATCTGAGATGAAGTCGACGACCCGGTCTGGCGTGAGCTTGGCTATCGGCTTGTACTCGATCCACTTAGTAAACTTGTCGATAGCCACCAGAACATGGGTGAAGCCGCCTGGTGCCATCGTGAAGGGCCCGATCATGTCAAGGCTCCAACAGGCAAAAGGCCAGGATGGCGGTATGGTGATGAGGCTATGAGCTGGGACATGCGTCTGTTTGCCGAAGAATTGACAATTTTGGCACCTGCGCACGAGATCCTCCGCGTCGGTGACTGCAGTAGGCCACCAGAAGCTGGCCCTGTATGCTTTCCCAACCAGCGTTCTTGAAGCCGCATGGTTGCCGCAGACGCCTTCGTGGATCTCCCGCAGTATGTCGTAACCATCTTCCTTCGTGACGCACTTCATGAGAACTCCTGACCGAGCGCCACGCCGGTAGAGCTTGCCGTTGACCAGGGCGAAGCCCTTGCTTCTTCGCAAGACGCGTACCGCTTCTGCACTCTTGGCGTCAATTCCCGCTGGTAGCCGTTGGTCTTCAATGAAGTCGATAAAGGCCACTCGCCAGTCCTCCCCCAGCACCATAACCTCTCGATCGGGTTGTTGGGAACCCAAGTCGATGGTTACCTGCGGAGAAGGCTTGATGGATGGCTGATCGAGCTCCTGAATGAAAACTCCCAGAGGGACTTGAGCGCGCGTTGACCCCAACTTGGACAGGATATCCGCACCAACATTGTGCTCCCGTAGCACATGGTGAACCTCCAAGCCGGAAAACTTGCTTTCCAGCTTGCGCACTTCCTGTACGTATGCATCCATTATCTCCTTGTTGCAGTCCCATTCCTTATTGACCTGCTGAACAACAAGAAGAGAATCGCCATATACGAGTAGTCGCTTGATCCCTAGTGATATCGCCAAACGAAGCCCGTGAAGCAAGGCTTCATACTCGGCTTCATTATTGGACACCTTCCATAGGATCTGAAGGACGTACTTCAGTTGTTCGCCACGTGGGGAGATAAGCAAAACACCAGCGCCCCCGCCGTCGAGCTTGAGGGACCCATCAAAATACATGGTCCAGTGCTCTGGCTTGTCCACTGGGGTTGCGACTTGATTCTCCCTCCATTCAGCCATGAAGTCAACTAGAGCCTCTGACTTGATTGCAGTGCGTGGCTTGAAGTCGATTGACAAAGCCCCCAGTTCCACTGCCCACTTAGATATGCATCCCGTGGCATCTTGATTATGGAGAATATCCGCCAGCGGGAAATCCGTAATCACAGTGATCTTGTACTCGTCGAAGTAATGGCGCAACTTTCTTGATGTAATTAGAATTGCGTATAAGAGCTTTTGAACAGCTAGGTGCCATACCTTTGATTCGGAGAGGACCTCGCTGACGAAGTAGACAGGCCTCTGCACTCCAAACGCATGGCCTTCTTCGCCTCGCTCAACTACAATAGCACTGCTGACAACGTGGGTTGTCGCCGCGATGTAGAGTAGTAGATCCTCTTCCGGTAACGGAGCTGTAAGGATCGGAGGCGACTGGAGGTGAATTTTCAAATCTTGTAGAGCCCGCTCGGCCTCCTCCATCCATTGAAACTTGTCTTGGCGTTTTAGGAGCTTGAAGAAAGGTAGTCCTCTCTCCCCGAGTCGGGAGATGAACCTGTTCAGGGCCGCCATACAACCTGTCAGCTTCTGCACATCCTTGATTGTGGCCGGAGCCTCCATATCAGTAATGGCAGTGATCTTTACAGGGTTGGCTTCGATGCCCCGATTGCTGACGATGAACCCGAGCAATTTCCCTGAAGGTACTCCAAAAACGCACTTGGTGGGATTGAGTTTCCACCGATATCTGCGTAGACTGCTAAATGTTTCCTCCAAATCTACGATCAAGTTATCGGAATCCCTGGTCTTGATGACCACGTCATCCACATAGGCCTCAACATTCCGGTGCAGCTGATCCGTGAAACACATCTGGATCGCACGCTGATATGTTGCTCCTGCATTCTTCAACCCGAAGGACATTGTTTTGTAGGCGTAAGTCCCGTACGGGGTGATGAATGCAGTCTTGATTTGGTCCTCCTCCTTGAGCGCAATCTGATGATACCCTGAGTAACAATCAAGAAAACAAAGAAGGACACATCCAGCCGTCGAATCGACGACTTGGTCAATGCGCGGCAGCCCAAAATGATCTTTTTGGCAATGCTTGTTGAGATCGGTGTAGTCGACACACATTCTCCATTCATTGTTCTTTTTCTTTACAAGGACGGGATTCGCTACCCACTCTGGATGGATTACTTCTTTAATGAATCCAGCCGCGAGAAGTTTAGCGATCTCCCATTTAATGGCCTCACGCTTGTCGTGGGCAAACCTCCGCAGGCGTTGCTTCTTAGGCGTGGCCTTCGGGTGTACATTCAAAGCATGCTCGATCAACTCCCTGGGCACACCTGGCATATCTGCTGGTTTCCATGCGAATATGTCTCGGTTAGCCTGAAGAAAGCTGACGAGCGCGAGTTCCTATTTGTCACCCAAGCCCGCACCGATGATGGCGGTCTTGGATGAATCTCCCTCCTGGAGCTGGATCGTCTTGAGGGCCAAATCATCAGTCGACTGGATGCTCGACTTGTTGGCCTTCTTGGAAGGAATCTCCAGCCCGGTCTGGGAAAGCTGCTGCGCGGCCGCGAATACTTCTCACGAAGCATCTGGCACGCGAGTAGTCGAAGCGTACTGGATCGCCTCCTGATTGCAGTCGTACGACTTCTTCAAGTCGCCGCGGAGGGTGAGCACTCCACCGAATCCTGGCATCTTAAGAAGCAGATAGACATAATGCGGCACTGCCATGAACTTGGCAAGTGCCGGTCGACCCAGTATTGCATGGTAAGAAGAGTCAAAAGTAGCCACTTCGAACTTGATGAATTCAGTACGATAATTCTCCCGCGTGCCGAAGGTGACTAGGAGGACCACCGTACCAAGCGGGTGCGCCGCATTACCTGGGACGATGCCGTAGAAGGGGGACTTGCTGGGAACCAGCATATCCTTGAAATCCAGACCCATCTTCTTCAAAGTGCTGACGAAGATGAGATTGAGCCCACTCCCGCCATCGATCAGGACCTTGGTAAGCTTGACCTCCGCCACCACAGGATCCAGGACCAAGGGAAACTTACCGGGCTCGGAAAAGCTCGTCCACTGGTCATCACGAGAGAACGAGATGGGGACCTCCGACCAATGGAGTGGTCGTGGTACCGCCGGCTCAATGGACAAGATCTCCCGAAGAACCAGCTTCTGGTCCCGCCTGGAACCGAAATCCTCATCTTCTCTGAAGATAACATTGACGACCTTCGAGGCATCCTGGAACTTCGGATTGCGCCCCTGGTCGTCGTGGTCGTCATCCTCGGGTTCTTTGTCAGCAGGCTTCTTATTCTTCTTTCCACCACCGGTGTTGCTGAACGTCCTCCGAAGGTGGTAGCAGTCAATGGCGGCATGGCTAGCGCCCGGATGCCATGGGCACTTCTTCTGCAGGAGTTTCTCGAACTCCTCCTGCGTCGTCGACTTCTTGCCCCGCGAAGGACGATCGATAGCCGCGATGACATCATCTGGCTTTCGTTTCCGGGGTGGCCCGGAAAAGTCCCGCTGGCCTTTATCGCTGCGGTTGTCGTTTGGGCGCCGCAGATTGTTATCGTGGTGCCGCGGGAACCGCTCCCGCATCTTCTCCTCCTGCTCGGACCAATCGTGCATCATATCACGAAGGCCCGCAACAGTTTTCGGCCTGTTCCGCCCAAAGTCTCTGTATATGCTCGGGTCGGTGATGCCGTTATAGAAGCAGTCGATGATGTCCTCCTCCGAGATGTTCGCGATGGTGGCGCGGACGTCGAAGAAGCGACGCGTGTAGGACCGCAAGAGCTCGTTGCGTTCTTGCTTGCACTGGGCAAGATCATGTCGAGTACCTGCACGAGCAATCGCTCCCTGGAAATTGTCGATGAAGACCTTCTTAAGTCATTCCCAGGAGTCGATGGAGTTGCTGCCGAGGCTCTCCAGCCAAGTGAGCGGCGCAGGATCCAAAGCCATCGGGAAGTAGACGACTTTGGTAACGTTTGAGCCCCCTGCTACCTCGATAGCCGTGGAGTAACAACGGAGCCACTGCTGAGGAGCCTGCTTGCCGTCGTACTTGGTGATGCCAATGGGTTTGAAACCCTCAGGGTACTTGTAGCTGCTGAAACGTGCAGAGAAAGCAGGAAATCGATCACTACAGTCAGTACCTTCGTTTTCGACTTCTTCGCGGGTCTTGCGCCTGGAAGAAATCACGGTCCGCGCATCGCGGCCTTCATTGATGTGCTGGCGCAGATCCTCTGGAGGAAGTCGATGATTGGCTTGTCGTGGCTGACCCCCTTGCGGTGGCTGCTGCCTCCCGCCAGGGGTCTGGCTCCCGCGAGCGTTGTCGTTGCTGGGCTGGTGTCGAGGACGGCCGCCAGCCGTTCGGCTGTGAGCCTGGCTCCGGCTCTCACCCACGCGCTCCTCCCTGATGGTGGGCGCCGGGTTGTGCTGATCCAACTGGATCCAGGCCCTCTGTGCATAAAGGAGCGCTTGACGCACTTCCGGATCATGGCTGCGCTCGAGGATGGCCGTTACCCTGGCGATGTTGGCCCCCGAAGTCTGGAAACCCCGCTCGCTTACGGCGGCAAACTCAGGGTCGAGCTCGCGATGCATAGATCGCCTTCACTCGTTGGCCCTCCTCCCCCGGATCGCGCGGGCCCTGTTCCTGGCCCTCCGCGCTTCGCGATCGGCGTCGTTCTCGTCACAGGCGTCGGCTGTGATCTCATCCTCAAAGATCGCTTCAAAGTTGACGATGAGGAGGTCCCCATCGCCCTCGCCTTCTTCGGCCATCAGCACCTGGCGGGAGGAAAGCTCATAAGAACTTTCGTCGACTAGTTCAGTCGACCCCTCCGCCACGGTGGCCAAAGGCCTGCCCTCTTGAAAAGGCAAGGGCTCAAGGTGGGCCATGAGTCGACCCTCTGCCTCGAGTAGATTGGGGAGCGTCATGCCCCTCCAGTGCACCACGTGCCCCTCCGACAGAGAGGTGACCACCAGATCACCGGTACTGGAACAACCCGAAGCCCCCCGACACGCGGTGGCTTCAGGCTTTCCGACCTGGAGTAGCAAGTCCAGGTCCTTCTCTAACATGGAGAGGGACCCAGAGGCGTTGGCCTTCTGAAGGTCAGTGGCTGATTCGCACAAGCCGAGTTGAGATCGGTTATGCAGATCCCTAGATTGGAACGAGTCCAAACCAAGGGGAATTGCCGCAACACCAGAAGAAGTTGAGGCTGGAGCGGACTCCATCTCGATCTGTGCCGCGGTGTGGAGCGGCAAGTTGTCGAGCCCATCGACGAACTTGTCGAGGTCGCTGCGGAGATCCGCAACGGGGGTCTTTGGCTTCATGTCGACGAGGAATCGCCGGAAACTGCCCGCACCATCTGCGACGCAGACCCATGAACCAAAAACGAATGTCGTGCCCTGAGAGGGAACTGACCTGATGAATTTGAACGATGCCATCGAGCTCGCCGATGGATCTTCGATGCGCCCCCCTACCTGGCGCGCCAGCTGTCGGTGTTTAACTGGCTGCCCACCGAGGGATATACCCAAGGTGGTAAGTTTTGGGTGAGGAGACGCCAAGATCAGGAACTCGAAGGTGCAAGGAACACAAGGCTTTTAGACAGGTCCGGGCCGCACAGAGCGTAACACCCTACGTCCTGTATGGTGGTTTGTATTCCCTTTGGTGTAGAATGACCTAATGATCTTCTGTTTTGAGAGGGGTCCCTGACCTCCCTTATATATCCGAGAGGTCAGAGTTACAAAGATGCTAACCAACTCCAGTCGAGGGATCATACCAGAGCACATCTCGAGTAGATCCTCTCCGTGTTGGTTAGCTCTATCTCCTATTTAAACGGGATAAATAAGAGATAAACAAAATGAATAAGAGATAAGACGGGCTTAATCTCCTAAACTTGGTAACGTGCCCAGCCCGGTGGCCCCGGGTCTGACAGTATGTGGGTAGTACTTTCAAACGCTTAGCCACCACTACCACATGGTTCGGCCTTAACCACTTTTAACAAAATAGACAGGGTAAACCTTCAGGTCATGATACAACACACGACCCTGTCCATCATCCTTATAGTGGTTGCAGAACTGTAAACAAGCAACTCCTATATCGCGCGAGTGACAGGAAATCACTCGACATTTACCGGTCCTATTTAGCAGAGCATCTAGCCGATATGGACTCAGGTTCAAAACATTGGTTCCTAGTATCAATGCATCTAGGGTTCCATTTCAACTCCTAGACTTAATGCATGATATAATATATAAGTATAAGATTGCATAATATCGTAATTTAATTACTAGGTTATGCACCGGGAATTGCCTTTATTGGTGGGGCTGAAGTCAGAAATGTCAATATCTTCCGAACTTTGGTTCGGGGCTTCAGTTAATCCCTTGGTGACATTCACTTGGTCTTTAGGAATATCTTCTGCAGACTCCTGGGAGATCTTATACGTATCATTTGCAGAAGTAGTCGTATCTACATGCAATGCAACAATACATTCAAGGTGTGCATATAAAACTATCTTACTTCACAATAAAGTTGCAATCCAACACTCATATGACACACTATTCACATAACAACCAAAAAGATCTGAAACTAAACTTAGATAGAGCTTTAGGTGGACTACTAATTAGAATCGGCTACTTGTTGAAGATTACACAGAGCCGATTGGAACAACAGGGGTTTAGTTGATAGATTTGGTAAAGAAGGGAACTATCTACACAGCATTAGGAAATCTGCTGATTTCTATTCGGAAGAGAATCAGCATGAGTAGTTTCTGGATATGAGCATAAGAGATTAATCGGTTTGGTTTCACCAAAGGTTAAAACGGCTAATGGAGATAGGAATAATAAAGGTAAGTGTTACAAGGATAGATCAAGGGAGGATCTTGCCGATTGGATTATCAGTATGTTTTTGGTCTATCTAATTGGTTGGTGTATTGGTCTTGGCCTTAACCGATGAGGATGTATCAGGTTTAGCCGATTGATGTGCTTTGGTCATGCCTAATAGAGGCGTGTCTACTGTGCTATCTTACTGATCTAGGGTTGTATACTTTGGCCTGCATAGCCGATTGATAAGGTTTCCTAATTGATCGATGAAAGCATCGATTACTTTAGCAGAGGGATGATTCCTAAAGCAGTTGTGTCTTAACTGAGATGTGCTTAAGTGTTATCCTAGGTAACTAGATGTGGTTGTATCAGCTTGATTACGTCACCACAACAATTGAGTGACGTACAGTCAATTGGAGTGTGGTTGAGGGTATGTGACCGGTAGATATATAGCCGATCTCTCAGTCGATAAATCGGCTGATAGAAGTGTGTGGATAAGGATGGAAAACTAAGGATTGCTTGGCCATAACTGATATGGAAAACAACTAGAATCGGCTTGGATCGGCCGATAGCAAGAACCCTAAGATTGTGTGTGCACCTCAGATTGATCGGCTATGTGGCAGCCGATGTAGGACAGAACAACAGAATTGTATCGGCAGTAGCCGATATTAAGAAGATATCAATCGTATCAGCTAACCAGTCGATGGTAGAAGCATAACAAAAGAAAAGCATCGGCTGATAGCTGTTACACAGAAACACCATAGACTCAAAGGAAACGGATGCTTAGCGCCTGAGCTGATAGCCGATGCTGAAGCATAGCTGCAGAGATGTATTGGCTAAGCAACAGATGCACATGAACTAACAAAGATTCTTATATGAAAAGGACCTTAAGAAGACTGAAATTAAGACAAGGACAATGTCTTGATGGCAGGGATATGAGCACTCATGTGAAATGATTAACTAAATATCACACATCTATACTTGAGACATACATCCTATGATTACTTTTCAGCTATAACACATGCATATAACTCAAAGTACAAATAAAACATTCATTCCCTAATGTTTAACCTAGACCACAAATCAACAACTTTCAACTCAAGATCATAACATAAAACTTGTAGATTTTGACCTAGGGTTTCAAACAAAACCGATTTTGTATTTTTATGAACTTCTTACGAAATTCTATGAAATGTAGAAGTTCACTGATTTGAAATAAAGAAGACTTTGGAAATTTTACAGAGAACACCTTAGAACTTTCTAAATCAAAGCAATTAAGTCACTGGTCGGGGAAAAACAGATAACAGGAAGATAACGACGATATTCCGGCAAAGGAGTCGCCGGCATTAGGAAGATTCAGTGAATCAGGGCAAACCTTGGAGTAGCCTTGGTTGTGGAGAAGAACGGGTGGAAAGTGAATTTCCCGTGGTGAACAGGATCAGCGATGAGAAGAGCTCGATGGTGACGAGGTTCTGTGGGTGACGAAGAAGCTTGCCGAGGGATTGTAGTGGGTGAAGAATAACCGGAGAGGTATTCCTCACGGTGATCCATGGCGACGATAGCCGGTGTTGTCGCGGTGATGATGTTCTGGTATTCAGGGATCGAAGAGACTCGATGGGGTTCAGGAGTTTCTTTGAGGTGTTGTGGTCTTGCTCGGACGATCGGTGAAGGGTAAGAGCTGCTGGATGTCGTAGATTCAAGGAAGAAGCCGATAGGGCCGGATTGGTTCGCTATGCCGACTCCTTGCAAATCTCAGGGTTTTCCTGATCACGGCTAAGCCTTTTCTGCTCACGCACGTGTGCCGCTGAAGCATGGCCGGCACACCCGCGTAGCCTCTTGCAGGATCGCCGCGCTTG
This sequence comes from Panicum hallii, assembly GCF_002211085.1. Classification (NCBI taxonomy): domain Eukaryota; kingdom Viridiplantae; phylum Streptophyta; class Magnoliopsida; order Poales; family Poaceae; genus Panicum; species Panicum hallii. The sequence goes on along the minus strand of NC_038043.1, from coordinate 29,688,116 downwards.
GTTGCATTTCCGGTGCGCCATTTCTGCTCTGCTCCCGCATCAACGGCCCCCAGCCTGCATGCGCATGGTCGGTTGCCTTGCATACGCACGCGCCTCTGCATGGGTGAAGGGAGCTCGCCGTGCCTGGCTGCACCGAGGCTCCTCCGAGCTCGTCACGCCCGATTGCCACCTTCGCTCCGCAACTTCTCTTTCTGACTTACCGTGCCATAAGAGCTTCTCCGCCTCCGCGAGGATCGGGGTCTGCTCGCACCCGGCTACCTCCAAACCCTCCACGAGCAGTCCGCAGTGCCGCCTGACTTCGTCCGTTGCCTTCTCCTCGACGGCCCCCGACGTTCTCCACGCGTGACTCTACAGCCCCCTGGGCGGGTCCGTCCCAAATTGTCGCGCTGTAGCACCTCCCGCACTGCGTGCGACCTTCCTGTACACCAATTCGGTCGCGACCTGAGCGCGTCCAGCGGAGACACCGCTATGCGCTACACGCTGTCGTCTTGCACGCCGTTGCCCTGCACATTGTTGCCCTGCACAGCCCTTCCTACTGCCGGACTCGCGCTCGCCTCGGCCTTGCCGCGTCGCAGGTCCCTCCGCAGCCGTCCTCGCCAAGTTACTGCCGTGCGCAACCTCGTTGCCCTCCGTGCGAGTCGGTCCCGAGCCGCCACGCCTCACCTCCATCCGCGCACGCCCGAACTGCGCACGTCCTTGGCCCGAATCACGCTGCTGCTCACGCGTCTGAATCCGCCCTGCGCGCCACTGCTCGCTCCGGGCCGTTCGCCTCCGCTCGGGTCCTGCTCCTGCGCTCACACACCTACGCCGCCTGTATCTGCGCCGCGCTTGCTCCAACGCCTGTTTCTGCCCAGCTCCCGCGCTCACCCGGCGCCAGTGCCCGCACACGCCTGTTCCCGCGTCGCGCGCTCGCTCCGAGCTGCAAACGCACGCCTGCACACACCGCCAGCTTCCGCGCGTCACCGCGCGCACGCTCGCGCCACCCGCTCGGCGTCACCCACGTTCCGCTCCTGCACCGCCCGCGAACCGCTCCAGTCCTGCGCTTGCCCGCTCACGCGTGCCGCCTGGAGCCCCCGGCGCTCCGTTCCACCCGCGCACGTGCCTGTTGCGGCCGCCGTTCACCTCTGCCCGTGGCCCAGCCGTTGCCGCCAGCCGCCCGCTCCAGCCCCGTGCCGCCGCCCTGCGCATGCTCGCGCTCGCCCAGTCGCTGCCGCCGGCCGCTCAAGGCCGCTCGCGCCACGCAGTACCCCGCTCGCGTGGGCCGCTCGCCTGCAGCTCGGGCCGCGGCCGCCTGCCGTGCACCCCTGGCTGTGCTGGATCCCGAGCGCCCGCGCCTGACCTGCAGCCGCCCAGTTGTACTGCGTGGAGGAGGAGAAAGGGAGAGAGATGCTGCTGCCCGTGATTGGAGGAGGAAGTCAACTGGAAGAAGAACAGAGGGAGAAGGAGGAAGAAAAGAAGCACTTGGATGCTGCTGCCGCAGGTGGGAAAGAAAAAGGATGGGCGCCAGGGAAAAGAAACAGAGGAGAAGGGGGAATGGAATTCCCCAAGGACTTATGTGCAAAATCAGAGAACTGCAGGGACCTGTTTGTAAAGCAAAATTTCCCATCAATCTAAAACCATAATGAAGGAATGCCCAAAACGAAAGTTGGAGAGTTTTTCAAACTCTACAACATTGCTTTAGGGCTCAAGTTCAAAAACCCAAAACTTGCATCTTTACACGTAAAATTTTGAATAAAAGTTGGATTTGAATTACTTTTGTCCTAAAGAGTATAATTTTATAAAATTCAGGATCTAAATGCAAGCATTTATGACACGTCATGATGACGGGATAGACTCATCATAATGATTGGATAGACATGTCATGATGACTTGCATCTTTTACACTTTAGTCCTGAGTAACTTTGAAAGTTACTTTTGTAAATCAAATACTTGCATAAAAGGACTTGTACTTTTATAAAATATTTTCACATCTTTACCCAAAATTTTTTTTATGCACTTCAACACGCACATTTCAAATGAAACTTTTGGATAAATATATATTTTTACAAAGGATAAAATAAGAAAAACATGTTTGCAAAACCACCCTTCACTTATTTCGAAACTACCCTTATCCAAATACATTTTGCAAAAACAACCCTAGGTTTTTCTATAATTACAAAAATACCCTTTTTACTTGCACTTTAAATTTTCAAAAGCTTCACATAAAGATACACAAACTTTACACTAACAAGCACAAACTTCACACTAATAAATTATATGCCTAGCATTGCAAGTACATGAACTGTCACAGCCTTCCCCCCTAAAAAAGAATCTCGTCCCGAGATTCGGACGAAAGACTCTTAATGGGAGAGAAGCAAATCATCCATCAGAAGTGGCAAAAAGCAATCACACTAGAGAAACTTAAGGTTGATGATAAAAGCCGTTGGAGTATGACGAGATGAGTATAACAAGAGCATGGATAGATTGTACATGGATGAATTTGATGAGAGAAGAGAGAGAAAGGTGATCAAGTTCTCATAGAACTAAGATCACAACATAACAATGATAAATGTCAGTGACATTCATCACAAAACTCATGAATAGCAAGTAAGAATAGCACAAGAGACTGATAAGTGATGTTTGAAACATTTCTGCTCAGAGTTTATTACCTGAATGATTTACATGATATTGATTGCAAAACATGCTCATTTATATCGATGCAATCAAGGGATAATGACTATGAACGTGATGTACTGTTAAGATGTATGATTGCAATGATGATGCAACACGAGGATGGAGGATTTCATGCACAGTCGAAATGGTGCATATGACACAATGCAATTACCATGATGTTGACCAAATGATGCATACACCATGATGCAAGGATGACAATGCTTGCAATGTATGCACATACGAAATGCATAAAATATGATGCATTCCCTCATGAGTTGATGATGCACATGACTCACACCCTGCAACTGTTCTCTCGAAACTAACACCTGGGTAGTTCTATATCCTTGAGCGAAGATCAAAAGTTAGGACACTAGTAAGGTTGCATAAAAAGAGATTGCAGTGAGTTACGTCACATATACCTAGTCACCAGTGCGCTCCTAATGGCTCAATCATATGGTTGCAGCACACATGAGGCCTTAGGTTCCAACACGGCATCATGGTCATGTGATTAAACACCACCACAAAAGAGGAATGACAACCCTGTAGTGCCAACAGCAACAAGATAGATCTTAGGAAACCAAAGACAACCTAAAGTTGTACTAGAGGCATACCCGTTAGTCAGTCTACGGATTTTCGATGACGATGCAACACCATGCACTGACCAAAGATGGTATATGTTATGATGCATGACTTTTGCCGGGAGAATTGTATTCAAAAAGTAATTATTGTCATACATCTTTTTAATTTATCCAAAATCATCTGAGCAAAAATTGAAGGTGCAACTTTCAGATGTTGTAACCAGAATAGCCAACAATATAAGGTACAACATCAAGAGAGGATAGATGGATTACTGAATGATGGATTGAAGGGTTTGCTGATGATTATCAAGATGTAACCATCAAAGGAAAGAACTCAATGGTTCTGCCGAAACAGATCCAAAACAAGATCAAGGGTTTGATTTAGTGGTCAAGCTAAGATCGGCGATAAGGTCCAAACATGACCCAACTCACTTGATTCACAAAAGACTCTCTCAACTCCAGATTAGCCTAACAGATTACGTTGGCTCCTACAACACAAAGTCTAGACAGGCATTCAGATACAAGCAACATATTTTAGTACAGCAACATAACAAGCAAGGCAATTAAATCAATCCAAAATGACATGATGCATGCACATTCTACACGTCCTCACAAACAAAAATAACTGCCAAGTAATCTTGGTCTTACGTGGTTAGTTACAGTGGCATCATATAGATACGTCTCTCCCTATGATATCTAGTCGTTCTTACGTTCAAGCTTATGCAACGAGATTAGCGTACCTGCAGAAAACCACAAGATATACATATACCGAACCTTTCATGCCAGCATGTCATGAAAGCGTCCCCAAACATTACTGTTCACTATAGAAACAGCATCTGTACAATTACCGTCGTACAGACAACGTTAACATACATTATCGAGATAATGTATTCACGGGGGTACCGCAAAATGCGGGGGTATGAACTACGATCGCCATACCATGCGCCGAACCATATACTCCCAATGTAGTCAACCGAAGTTGGTACATTGGCAGCATCTCAAGTAGGCCACTGCTTGAGAAACAGCGTTCGGTTCGCATCACCGACAGGAAGGCCAAGCTCCCTCAGTTGGCTGAGGATCCTTACCTTCTTACCTCATCATCGAAGGTGTCGTTACAGAAAGTAAAGTTGGGTTGTGTATGAATTTAAGTTTTGACAGAAAAGTAATGCTGGTAGTTAGAGTTATATATATATATATATATATATATATATATTATAGCCACCTCTATTTCCCTCATAAGCATTACCCTAGGGCCTTACGTACTAAGCATAATCCTTAACGAATCCAACGCGGCTTTGCCAAACATTTTGTTGGTCAAACTTTTATACTGAAAGCATTTTAAGGTAAAATGTATCTCCAAAGTAACCTTATAGCTCTGATACCAGCTGTGGCAGAACCAACCTGAATTATACCGGCTCAAGTACGTGAGTCCATTACCGAGGGCTCCAACGTGCTTCAAACGGTATAATCCCTTGGCCTGTCGGGTAACGTCCCGATAAACCACCGATACACAGGATCAAATAAGGTTACCTCACACGAAGGTGAGTCCAGAGATACAGTTACCATCATATTTTACATCACAGGGAATTACATTACAAAAGTTTCCAAAAGCAGTACGAAGTTTCAAATTTAGAGAAAACATTACAAACTGTTAGAGTTATGGTTTTTAGCAGCGGAAAAACATACGCGATGATTACAGCACGTCGTCAAGACAGATGTCATGCTAAGCCCGGGCACGACATCACTCGATATCACTAGTGCTGGCCGGGGACGGATCCCATTCCACGGACCAATCATCTAGAAGAGCACAGGGCCAAGGCAAGGGAAGAGTAGGGTCTTCAAAGACTTTACCTGAAAAACATATAACTAGAAAGACTGAGTATACTAATACTCAGCAAGACTTACCCAGGTTTTGGTATACTTTAGCCCGTAACTAGACTCATGAAGGCATTTCAAGGGTTCTGGGTTTATTTTCAGCTGAAAAGCAACAAAGAGTATGAACTACTTTCAAATTTTAGCTTTCACATTCTAGTTGATTATCCATTCTAGGTTAGCACCTACACTAAGCAAGCAAGATATAGATTATCATCCATCAAGATTATTCCATCAACAATTACACTTTTTACTCGATGTGGCAGAAGGGATAAGCAGTCTCATTCATCGTGAGAGGCGGACGATTCCTGAATCAAAATTCAACCTTGAAAGGTAAACCTAACACACACGCCTGGAACATCCAAAGATCGTTCCGAAGCAACCGTTTGCCTTTCATTCCGGGTCGTGGACAGGGCCACCACAAGCGACTGCAGGACCATACGCACACCCAATGTGTGCAGGACGTACGTCTATAGCGCGACTACGAAACCCGTACTCCTGGTTGCCCTTGCAACACGTATTCCCACACATCAAATCAAGTAACCAAAAGAACCAAATACATGTGGTGGTCAGTATGTCCACTTGCCGGGCCAATTGGTTACTAGGCTTACCACTTACCATATTTCGCAGTATGTGGTTAGTACTTTCAAACGCTTAGCCACCACTACCACATGGTTCGGCCTTAACCACTTTTAACAAAACAGACAGGGTAAACCTTCAGGTCATGATACAACACACGACCCTGTCCATCATCCTTATAGTGGTTGCAGAACTGTAAACAAGCAACTCCTATATCGCGCGAGTGACAGGAAATCACTCGACATTTACCGGTCCTATTTAGCAGAGCATCTAGCCGATATGGACTCAGGTTCAAAACATTGGTTCCTAGTATCAATGCATCTAGGGTTCCATTTCAACTCCTAGACTTAATGCAGGATATAATATATAAGTATAAGATTGCATAATATAGTAATTTAATTACTGGGTTATGCACCAAGGCTTGCCTTTACTGGTGGGGCTGAAGTCAGAAATGTCAATATCTTCCGAACTTTGGTTCGGGGCTTCAGTTAATCCCTTGGTGACATTCACTTGGTCTTTAGGAATATCTTCTGCAGACTCCTGGGAGATCTTGTAGGTACCGTTTGCAAAAGTAGTCGTATCTACATGCAATGCAACAATACATTCAAGGTGTGCATATAAAACTATACCTTCACAATAAAGTTGCAATCCAACACTCATATAACACACTATTCACATAACAACCAAAAAGATCTGAAACTAAACTTAGATAGAGCTTTAGGTGGACTACTAATTAGAATCGGCTACTTGTTGAAGATTACACAGAGCCGATTGGAACAACAGGGGTTTAGTTGATAGATTTGGTAAAGAAGGGAACTATCTACACAGCATTAGGAAATCTGCTGATTTCTATTCGGAAGAGAATCAGCATGAGTAGTTTCTGGATATAAGCATAAGAGATTAATCGGTTTGGTTTCACCAAAGGTTAAAACGGCTGATAGAGATAGGAATAATAAAGGTAAGTGTTACAAGGATAGATCAAGGGAGGATCTTGCCGATTGGATTATCAGTATGTTTTTGGTCTATCTAATTGGTTGGTGTATTGGTCTTAGCCTTACCCGATGAGGATGTATCAGGTTTAGCCGATTGATGTGCTTTGGTCATGCCTAATAGAGGCGTGTCTACTGTGCTATCTTACTGATCTAGGGTTGTATACTTTGGCCTGCATAGCCGATTGATAAGGTTTCCTAATTGATCGATGAAAGCATCGATTACTTTAGCAGAGGGATGATTCCTAAAGCAGTTGTGTCTTAACTGAGATGTGCTTAAGTGTTATCCTAGGTAACTAGATGTGGTTGTATCGGCTTGATTACGTCAGCACAACAATTGATTGACGTACAGTCAATTGGAGTGTGGTTGAGGGTATGTGACCGTTAGATATATAGCCGATCTCTCAGTCGATAAATCGGCTGATAGAAGTGTGTGGATAAGGATAGAAAACTAAGGATTGCTTGGCCATAACCGATATGGAAAACAACTAGAATCGGCTTGGATCGGCCGATAGCAAGAACCCTAAGATTGTGTGTGCACCTCAGATTGATCGGCTATGTGGCAGCCGATGTAGGACAGAACAACAGAATTGTATCGGCAGTAGCCGATATTAAGAAGATATCAATCGTATCAGCTAACCAGCCGATGGTAGAAGCATAACAAAAGAAAAGCATCGGCTGATAGCTGTTACACAGAAACACCATAGACTCAAAGGAAACGGATGCTTAGCGCCTGAGCTGATAGCCGATGCTGAAGCATAGCTGCAGAGATGTATTGGCTAAGCAACAGATGCACATGAACTAACAAAGATTCTTATATGAAAAGGACCTTAAGAAGACTGAAATCAAGACAAGGACAATGTCTTGATGGCAGGGATATGAGCACTCATGTGAAATGATTAACTAAATATCACACATCTATACTTGAGACATACATCCTATGATTACTTTTCAGCTATAACACATGCATATAACTCAAAGTACAAATAAAACATTCATTCCCTAATGTTTAACCTAGACCACAAATCAACAACTTTCAACTCAAGATCATAACATAAAACTTGTAGATTTTGACCTAGGGTTTCAAACAAAACCGATTTTGTATTTTTATGAACTTCTTACGAAATTCTATGAAATGTAGAAGTTCACTGATTTGAAATAAAGAAGACTTTGGAAATTTTACAGAGAACACCTTAGAACTTTCTAAATCAAAGCAATTAAGTCACTGGTCGGGGAAAAACAGATAACAGGAAGATAACGACGATATTCCGGCAAAGGAGTCGCCGGCATTAGGAAGATTCAGTGAATCAGGGCAAACCTTGGAGTAGCCTTGGTTGTGGAGAAGAACGGGTGGAAAGTGAATTTCCCGTGGTGAACAGGATCAGCGATGAGAAGAGCTCGATGGTGACGAGGTTCTGTGGGTGACGAAGAAGCTTGCCGAGGGATTGTAGTGGGTGAAGAATAACCGGAGAGGTATTCCTCACGGTGATCCATGGCGACGATAGCCGGTGTTGTCGCGGTGATGATGTTCTGGTATTCAGGGATCGAAGAGACTCGATGGGGTTCAGGAGTTTCTTTGAGGTGTTGTGGTCTTGCTCGGACGATCGGTGAAGGGTAAGAGCTGCTGGATGTCGTAGATTCAAGGAAGAAGCCGATAGGGCCGGATTGGTTCGCTATGCCGACTCCTTGCAAATCTCAGGGTTTTCCTGATCACGGCTAAGCCTTTTCTGCTCACGCACGTGTGCCGCTGAAGCATGGCCGGCACACCCGCGTAGCCTCTTGCAGGATCGCCGCGCTTGGTTGCATTTCCGGTGCGCCATTTCTGCTCTGCTCCCGCATCAACGGCCCCCAGCCTGCATGCGCATGGTCGGTTGCCTTGCATACGCATGCGCCTCTGCATGGGTGAAGGGAGCTCGCCGTGCCTGGCTGCACCGAGGCTCCTCCGAGCTCGTCACACCCGACCGCCGCCTTCGCTCCGCAACTTCTCTTTCCGACTCACCGTGCCATAAGCGCTTCTCCGCCTCCGCGAGGATCGGGATCTGCTCGCACCCGGCTACCTCCAAACCCTCCACGAGCAGTCCACAGTGCCGCCTGACTTCGTCCGTTGCCTTCTCCTCGACGGCCTCCGACGTTCTCCACACGCGACTCTACAGCCCCCTGGGCGGGTCCGTCCCAAATTGTCGCGCTGTAGCACCTCCCGCACTGCGTGCGACCTTCCTGTACACCAATTCGGTCGCGACCTGAGCGCGTCCAGCGGAGACACCGCTATGCGCTACACGCTGTCGTCTTGCACGCCGTTGCCCTGCACATTGTTGCCCTGCACAGCCCTTCCTACTGCCGGATTCGCGCTCGCCTCGGCCTTGCCACGTCGCAGGTCCCTCCGCGGCCGTCCTCGCCAAGTTACTGCCGTGCGCAACCTCGTTGCCCTCCGTGCGAGTCGGTCCCGAGCCGCCACGCCTCACCTCCATCCGCGCACGCCCGAACCGCGCGCGTCCTTGGCCCGCATCGCGCTGCTGCTCACGCGTCTGAATACGCCCTGCGCGCCACTGCTCGCTCCGGGCCGTTCGCATCCGCTCGGGTCCTGCTCCTGCGCTCACACACCTACGCCGCCTGTATCTGCGCCGTGCTTGCTCCAACGCCTGTTTCTGCCCAGCTCCCGCGCTCACCCGGTGCCAGGGCCCGCACACGCCTGTTCCCGCATCGCGCGCGCTCGCTCCGAGCCGCAAACGCACGCCTGCACACACCGCCAGCTTCCGCGCGTCACCGCGCGCACGCTCGCGCCACCCGCTCGGCGTCGCCCACGTTCCGCTCCTGCACTGCTCGCGAACCGCTCCAGTCCTGCGCTTGCCCGCTCACGCGTGCCGCCTGGAGCCGCCGGCGCTCCGTTCCACCCGCGCGCGTGCCTATTGCGGCCGCCGTTCACCTCTGCCCGGGGCCCAGCCGCTGCCGCCAGCCGCCCGCTCCAACCCCGAGCCGCCGCCCTGCGCACGCGCTGCATGCGCGCGCGCGCTCGCGCTCGCCCAGACGCTGCCGCCGGCCGCTCGAGCCCGCTCGCGCCATGCAGCACCCCGCTCGCGTGGGCCGCTCGCCTGCCGCTCGGGCCGCGGCCGCCTGCCGCGCGCCCCTGGCTATGCTGGATCCCGAGCGCCCACGCCTGACCTGCAGCCGCCCAGTTGTACCGCGTGGAGGAGGAGAAAGGGAGAGAGATGCTGCTGCCCGTGATTGGAGGAGGAAGTCAACTGGAAGAAGAACAGAGGGAGAAGGAGGAAGAAAAGAAGCGCTTGGATGCTGCTGCCGCCGGTGGGAAAGAAAAAGGATGGGCGCCAGGGAAAAGAAACAGAGGAGAAGGGGGAATGGAATTCCCCAAGGACTTATGCGCAAAATCAGAGAACTGTAGGGACCTGTTTGTAAAGCAAAATTTCCCATCAATCTAAAACCCTAATGAAGGAATGCCCAAAACGAAAGTTGGAGAGTTTTTCAAACTCTACAACATTGCTTTAGGGCTCAAGTTCAAAAACCCAAAACTTGCATCTTTACACGTAAAATTTCGAACAAAAGTTGGATTTGAATTACTTTTGTCCTAAAGAGTATAATTTTATAAAATTCAGGACCTAAATGCAAGCATTTATGACACGTCATGATGACGGGATAGACTCGTCATAATGATTGGATAGACATGTCACGATGACTTGCATCTTTTACACTTTAGTCCTGAGTAACTTTGAAAGTTACTTTTGTAAATCAAATACTTGCATAAAAGGACTTGTACTTTTATAAAATCACATAAACACCCTTATTTTCACATCTTTACCCAAAATTTCTTTTACACACTTCAACACGCACATTTCAAATGAAACTTTTGGATAAATATATATTTTTACAAAGGATAAAATAAGAAAAATATGTTTGCAAAACCACCCTTCACTTATTTCGAAACTACCCTTATCCAAATACATTTTGCAAAAACAACCCTAGGTTTTTCTGTAATTACAAAAATACCCTTTTTACTTGCACTTTAAATTTTCAAAAGCTTCACATAAAGATATACAAACTTTACACTAACAAGCACATACTTCACACTAACAAATTATATGCCTAGCATTGCAAGTACATGAACTGTTACAGGTATGTCCACTCCTCGGGCCGATTGGTTACTAGGCTTACCGCTTACCATATTTCGCGGTATGTGGGTAGTACTTTCAAACGCTTAATCACAGCTACCACACACTGCAACCTTATCAACTTTTATCTACACAGACGGGGTAACCTTCCAGGTCATGATACTGCACATGACCCGTCTATCATACTTATAGTGATTGCAGAATAGTAAACATTCAATTCCTATATCGCGCGAGTGACAGAAAATCACTCGACTTGTGCCGGTCCTATTAGCAAAGCATCTATTCGATAAGGATTCAGGCTCAATACATAGGTTCCTAGGATTCATGCATCTAGGGTTTCATTTCAACTCCTAGACTTAATGCATAATATAGATATATAAGTAGAAACTGTGTATGTGTAATAATTTAAAATACTGGGTTATGCATCAGGGCTTGCCTTCTTGAGCGAGGCTGGGGCTAGGGATGTCAAGGACTTCCGAACCTTGGTTCGGGGCTTCAGTTAAATTCTCGACGACATTCACTGGGTCTTCAGAAAACCCTTGCTCATTTTTCGGGACTAGTTCGTAGTCTCCGTCGTCAAGTGTCGCTGACTCTACATGATATGCAATGATTTGAATTAGATAGTGCTTGAGTTAAGAATTTTACTTCATGATAAAGTTGCAATCCAACCAATTGATAAACATATTTTCATAAAGCAGGAAATTTGAATTCAAACCCACCATGTGTACTTTGATTCAATTATCAAAATTAATTGATTTAATTGAATTAAGTTAACAAGTTTGACTTTTATCTTGAAATCCATAAAGGCTATGGTCTTGTATTTTTGTGAGTAAGCTTATTCCTAATGGATGAGATTACTATGAATTTTTCATAATTTTCTAAAAACAAACACTAAAGCATTTGAATTTAATTCAAATGTCAAGTTTAAATTCAAATCTTAAGCAAAACAGTGTTATAAATTTTTGAAAGATTTACTATGAATTATTCTATTGCAGAACATCATATGGTAAAAAGATCTAAGCATGAAAACCTTAGTAACATGCTTGAATAAATTTAAATCATTTCAAGCTTGATTTGCCTAAGTTCAAATTAGTTCAAGATAGAGTGCAGAGATTAAGGTGAAATTTTTACACAAACTTGCATACACTTTAAACATGTTGTACCCCAAAAATCACATGAAAAGAAGCTAATATGCAAAAGTTACACACAATACACCCTTTTGCTAAACTTTAGAATAACTTAACAAGCATTGGGTTTCAAACCATACTCTATTAATCAAAGTTGTTGAACTAAACTTTAGAAGTATAATAAAATTGGTTTGACAATTTTTGGATTTTTCTAAAAATTGCTATCAATTTTACAAATTGACAGCTTTTGCAAACAAGATTAAAAGAGAAACCTGCAGAGAGGCCCTCGGGTTTTGCATAGGGGACCCTAGAATTAAAACTTAAATTGCAATGTGGCCCTTGCCAGGACAAGATGGTGGCCGTGGCGGCCTGACCGGCGTGTTCTTGCCGGCAGTGAGGTTTTGGCGAGGAGCAAACAGGTCCTATACAATCTACGGAATGCAGTGCACACGTTGGTAGGTGATGGGCACAAGGAAGGGCGGCGGAGCATGGTCGACGGCGAGGAATGGCGGTGGCCGTGGGTGCGCAACCGTGTTCCCGGCGAGGGGCCGGTGAACGTGAAAGGATGGAGCGCGCACGAGCATCGTGGAGTCGTGGGGATGCTATTTTGGTACCTGTTTCAGCCGGAGGTGGAGCGGAAGGGGGTCGTCGGCGTGGAGGTGGCTCGGGTTTCTCCGGCGGCAAAGGCGGCACGGGATTCACCCGATTCCGATTAAGGAGAGGACAAAGCTCGGCTAGGGTGGGTCGAGGGGCAAGCAGGGGTGGTGAGGAAGCTTTGGGGTGCTGGAATTGAGAAGGGGTAGGGCGGGGCGGCGAGGAATTCCGGCGGATGGCTCGGCACTCGGATTGACGCTTGTGAGGAGGAAGAGAGGGGAGGTGAGCGAGAGCAGCTTCGGTCGAGGTTTTATAGAGTGGTGTCGTGCGGCAGACAGGGAGAGAGTAGGCGCGCGGCCAACCACAGACCGATGGCACCGTCCCGTGCCCCGTCGGGCACCCTCGGCCGCGTGGCGGCCTCGGCACCGGCGGCCCAACGTGGCAGGGCGGGGGAGAGCCAGCACGAGCTGAGCGAGTGGCGGGCGGGCTAGCAAGGAGCTACGTGGGGTGGAGGAGTGCGGCGCAGGGTCAGCAAGCAGCTCAAAAAACGGCCGGCAGCAGTGGAGTCACGGGCGCGAGTAGAAACAGAGCAGGGGGAGCTGGAGGTTGAAGACAGGGACTAATCCGTGATTTTCCAAAAATGCAGGGGCTCCACTGTAAAGCCTAGTTAACTTTCAAACCATAGCTCAAATGGAAATGTGCCCAAAAGCAAAAGTGTAGAGTTCAACAAGATCTACAACTTTGCTTTAAGGTTCAGTTTCAAAAGAGTTAAGGATTTGAATTTAACCTAAAACTTGGTAAAGTTTTAAACTTTAAAGAAATCCTATTTAAAATCTACACTACACTTACATCCTTTGGGTAGTTTCACCTCTATTTGCGGTTTAAAAGTAAGTTCTTGAATTTTTGCAAAACAACCTTCATATGTTTTGCAAAACGCGACAGATGATGAGATTATGGCAGTGGTCAAGCTAAAGCTTGCACGCGGCACGATTCTAGGATTTAAGGCGGAATAGACCCAAAACAAGTTGAATCCAGCTCGAGATGAAAAGAAAACGAATTCATTTTCTAGAACATATTTTCAAGTTAAAATAAATCTAGAAAAGACCATATAAATCTTTTAAACCATGAAAAATATATCTAGAAGAATCCCAAAAATTTCGAGAAAAATTCGGGAGGTAATTTGGGACGCGAGGAATCCAAATAAAATACTTGGAATTTGAGAAAAAAAATTAGAACTTTCCAATAAATGGATTGTACACTTTACCCACAATTCGTGTCTCCTGATTGGCCCGAGGTAGCTAGCCTCTTGAACACTTCCGAGGTGAGTGGCAAAGGATTCACCACGAGCCCTTTACAAAGATTTCCTAACTTGCAATGATCCGCTAAGGTTTCAGGCCGCAGTGGTCATAACTCTCCCTGGTACCTTAGCCAACGACCACAAACAAAGCCTCCAAGAGGACCGGGCTGTACCCCATCAACGCACTCCCCTCTTGCCCTGTTGGTAAGATCATCACAAGTTAGAGTTTCTAATTAAATAGCCAAGACCAGAGCCATATAGTATTGCGGTTGCACTATTTTCCTATGTGGTTCTCCATGTTCCGATTAAATCATATGATCTTATGATTAACAACACAAATTATCCAAGAACATAAAGTAAAACAGGTGTAGCATCATCATTGTTGTCATCATGGTTATAAATTATTCCCAAACCAGAACCAGTTATAGCAACTAAGCAGAAACTACCCAACATAAAGGTAAAACCCAGGTTGACAAGGAATGATCATAAAGACTAGACATATCCTTAATTAAGATCAATCAAAATTAAGACACATGCATGCATAAAAGAAAAGTTATGTTTATTGTGATTATTAGGATAAAAGTATGATCAAGGAAACACTTGCCTTTCTTCGAGAGAATAGACGTTCAGAGTCTTCAACTCTTATTCTTGAAACTCTTAATCTTCAAAGCACTTGGACTGCGCTCCTTCTAACGTCACACGAGCATCGGACCAAGGCACAACAACGAACAAACAAACAAGAAGAACTAAGAACAACACACCAAACAAATGAAAAAGCTTAAAAAGAGTACAAAAGGAGTGGGCACGCTATTATCGTCACGAGAGCGCAAGAAATGCGAAAATGGAGCTAGGGTTGAAAAGAAACGGCTATCGAAAGATTTGTATTATACAAGAAAACAAACAACTATAAACTTCATTTATTTTATTTATAAAACAAATGTAAAGGATATTTGAAGGAAATATCCGAAATTATAGTTAACTCATATTATATTTTGCATTTGTAAAAACGAAGTAAAACTTAGTCCAATTTTATTTATGACTGCCTATGTATAAATTACACTAATTAAACAATTAATTAGCAAAGAAGACTTGTGAGAACATCTAAGCGTATAACTTTATGATTCAAGTTGAACTAAGCAAATTAAATTACAAACACATTTGAGTTGATATTAATCAAGTTAACATTAATTATGAAAACCGGAGTATAGATCTAATTGGATTTTAATTGGAAAAACTAGATTAGAGTATATTAATCAAATTAAATCTATATTTAATTTTAAAAATAGGAACTATGGTACAACAACACTATCAAACGATAGCTTAGAGTTTTAGAAGACTAACACAAAAAGAAAGGATCAAAACAGATCTAAAACGTGGAAACTATGGAAGAAACAAGGTTGCAGTGACCTAGTCGCAATTAACTATAGATCTAGAGGGCTAGCAGCAAAGATTTGCAAGGCACATAAACAATGCTCACAAATAAATCAAAAGCTAGGGTTAGATCCATAAAAGACCATGGGTTTGGCTAGGTTGAAAAGATGCAATCTATTAGGGGGTTTTCTGCAGATTTTACAAGACAGAAAAACACAACATAATTACAGATTTCCCCGAGGGCTAATCTGTAAGAAGCTTTGCAGCACAGTCATGGTGACCGGTAGCTACTGTTTTGCAGAATCCCAGCATTTTAGGGCATGGTTGATCGTGGGCAGTGGAGGAAAAGAAAGAGGACGATGAGGGGATTCGATTTTGGGGCTTACCGACGGCGAGGACTCACCGAGGCGGCCGGAATCGAAGCTGGAAGGGGTGGCGGCAGTCTGTACCATGGCGGTGGCACTCTGCTAATGGTGGCGCTAGAGAGAGAGGGCGACAGGGAGGCCCACGAGCAGGAGGGCGGCAGCGCTACAGGAGAGGCACATCAGGTGGTGGCGCACAGGGGCAGGGGCGCAGACAGCAGGGGTGGCATCGAGGCAGACCTGAACGTTTGGGCTCCTACTTGCAGCACGCGCTCAGGAGAAGGGTCAAGTAGTAGGGGGTGAGGGCGGTGCAGGGGGCGGCGGCGCTAGCCTAGGCGATGCGAGGAGGAGACGTGAGCAGGGGTTGGGGGAGCTCCTGGTGGCGGTGCACAGGGGCGCAGGGAGGCTCGCGAGGCTGGGCAGGTGTGCGCGGTGCAGCTGGTGATGTGAACCCGCTAGGGTTTGTTCCTGATCTTTCAATGAGAGGCGTGGGATAACTCGATTGATAGAGGAGACGACGTTCACGGCCCGACTACAGCCTTCCAAGGATGCTGCACCTTAGCAGCCGATACACCACCTCCTATGGTCGCCACGATCTTGTGGAGCGCGACACTCGGCCATTAGGGCACTCGTCCTGCAAGCAATTGAAGAACTAGTAAGAACAAGTACTAAAAATACGAGATGTAATTGAAGATCTCAAACTGAATCTCAAATACGAAGGGGTTCCGGAAATAAGTTGACGGGCGGCTGGATCAACACGCGCGCCTACAAGGAAGTAGTAAAAAGCTAAACTTGCATCTAACAAAACCCGAGTGTTCTTGGCGGTGGCTAAAGGTTATAAAGAAGTGGGAGAATGACCACAAGGATGCTGGGGTCGTGTTCCAAACCTAGGACGCATCTGAATTGGACTCAACTTAATACACGGCCTGTTGGGCCAAAATAGGGTGACACAGCACCATGGCTGAAAAGAACTTTGTAGTAAATCGAGGATTGCAGTTGACTCTGAATAGATATGAAGGTGATTCCAGATCCTTTGGAAAGTAGATTTGATAAGCTTTCCAGGAAGTACTTGAACGACCAAAACAGAGTCTGGATGAAGTTGTGGTGGCCGTCATAAGTCGTATCTGTTCTACAGTCCGAATCCAGCCTGCGCGATGCCTCTTCCCTTTTGATCCAATCCATTGTTCCTAAGTAAAACAAGAGTGCACGATGTCTCCATTGTCTAAATATGATGAACCTGAGTGAACTTACTTGATGGGTAAGCCGATAAGCACGAGCGCGAGTAATAGGACCAAATGGTGTTGTCGAAGTAGATACTGGTGTAGGTGTGGATGTATCGTTGGTGGTGATGTCCTCATCAGCAGGGTGCCGACGCAGTAGAACGGGGGAGGGCGGCGCTACATCCTAGCGGCGTTGGGCGAGCAGGAGGGGCGAAGAGATCAGGGATCGCGGGAAGGCTCGGGCTCGTGATTTATAAGAGCGATGTGCGCCAGGAGTCATGCAAAGCACGCCAAAATGGTGGCGCTGCTACAGCAGGACTAGGGTAGCAATGCAGGCTTTGCAAACTGCTAAGGCCGATCTGGACTGGGAGCTGTTGGCGGTTGGGTCAAGCTGAGATAGGTTCGTGTGGGCCGAACTAGCTTCGGTCACGGGCTAAACAGCAAAAACGGGTCACCGGTAAAAGGATAGAGGCGCGAGCTGTCGAGGAGGATAAACCAGACGAGTGGTATTGGGACAATAAGGAGAGCGGACCGAAAAGAGAAAAAGGGAGAGAAGGGTCGAGCGGGCTGCACCTTTTATTGAACGCAGACAGTTGGGCTTGCATGATATGCAAACCGAGTATAGCAATTCCAGCCACCCAGTTTCAGATGAAATCCAAAACAGGCACACGACAAGCACCTAGTTCAGCCTGCAGGTGGCGTACGAGAGTACAATGAGGTTGGGCATGTGTGGCCAGACAGGACTCGATCAACGAGTTCTAGCGCACACATACAGGAAAATGGGGACCGGCACGGTATGGCTGCCATGTGCAAGAAGAGAGAGAGAAGGAGGAGGATGGTGGTGGCTGAACTAGGTCGGATCAGATTTGGGTCGAGGTAGGTTCGGCTCATTAGCGAAGATGGTCCGTTTGAGAGCATGGAAGAGAGAGAGAGAGAGAGAGGTTTGCGGCTACGATGCTTGGTGCCAGAGCTGATGTTGACGACAAGAGAGTATTACCGGAAAATGCCGAAATCGAAGTACAACTTCGTTTCGAGCGAGATTTGACTGGGGGAGAAAGATTAGAGAATTGGGAGCTCGATGGGGCATCTTATGGTCTCAGATAGGATAGAGGAAAAATGACGGATACTGAAGAAACGAATTGGTCCGGCTACGACGAGATATTAGAAACTATACAGAGAAAGAAAGAAAGAAAGAAAGAAAGGGCAAACTGAAAGACTTCTAGATAACTCCAGCTCTGTAGAGGAAGGTGATCGGCGGTGAGTGTCGGTCAGTAGCTTTGACGAGCTATTAAGCTTCGGAAAGGAAGGGCAAAAGAAGCGAAAAGGCGAAAATAAGGGTGTTTGCTTCGATACCTCAAGGAGAAGCTTTTGATTTACTTTTTATCAACAAAACACGACAGATGATGAGATTATGGCAGTGGTCAAGCTCAAGCTTGCACGTGGAACGATTCTAGGATTTAAGGCGGAATAGACCCAAAACGAGTTGAATCCAGCTTGAAATGAAAAGAAAACGAATTCATTTTACAGAACATATTTTCAAGCTTAAAATAAATCTAGAAAAGTCCATATAAATCTTTTAAACCATGAAAAATATATCTAGAAGAATCCCAAAAATTCCGAGGAAAACTCGAGAGGTAATTTGGGATATGAGGAATCCAAATAAAATACTTGGAATTTGAGAAAAAGATTTTTAGAACTTTCAAATAAATGGATTTAGCTCTACGGAAAAAGAGAATAATTGCCAGAAAAATCTGAAAAATTATTGGAAAACCCTAAAGATTGATGAACACATTCTAAAAGACATTCGCATCCTAAAATTAAATATTTTAGGGTGTGACGGTGAGCAAGAAAAACATGAGGGTTTATACTAGTTCAGGCAGAATGTCCATACGTCCAGTTCGAGCCACTTGTGACTAGGTTTGCAGTAGGGGTTACAAACGGGCGAGAGAGGGAGGGGTTCCGAAGTCTCTGATGGAGT